>NC_084847.1:37775104-37978104 GCF_033115175.1 Lepus europaeus | reverse complement strand
GTTTGTGTTTTCTGGATATTATCAAGGGACTTTATTCTTTTGCACTTTTTTTTATCAGGGAACATTTAATTTTGTACTGGGAAATACTCAGTGGTTCCACATGCAGACACCAGCTCTACACATTTGTATTTTGGAAGCGAGAAACTAGAGGAACTGCGGCAAACAAACATGATATTTCTGTTCCTATACATGACATTTTATGCACTTGCCTAAAGAAAGGACTTTGCTTTTCTCCAAAACCATTTTTACTATGATTTGCCTGGTCTATTGCATACAAATTCCACACCACTTTGTCCGGATATGACTGCATGAAACCGGAAATATCCAGTTTTCTTTTGGCTAACTCTATCCCAGATATTGCCACAGCCCCTGTGTTTGTGTTTTCTGGATATTATCAAAGGAGTTTATTCTTTTGAAACTTTTTTTTAATCAGGGAACATTTAATTTTGTACTGGGAAACACTCAGTGGTTCCACATGGAGAAACCAGCTCTAAACATTTGTATTTTCTACGGAGAATGCTAGAGGAACTGCAGCAAACAAACATGATATTTCTGTTTGTATACATGACATTTTATGCACCTGCCTAATGAAATGACTTTGCTTTTCTCCAAAACCATTTTTACTGTAATTCTCTCAGTCCATTGCATACGAATTCCACACCACTTTGTCCGGATATGACTGCATGAAAGGGGAAATATCCGCTTTTGTTTTGGCTAACTCAATCACAGATATTGCGACAGCCTCTGTGTTTGTGTTTTCTGGATATTATCAAAGGACTTTATTGTTTTGAATGTTTTTTATCAGGGAACATTTAATTTTGTACTGGGAAACTCTAATTGGTTCCACATGGAGACACCAGCTCTACACATTCGTATTTTCTAGGAGAAAGCTAGAAGAACTGCGGCAATCAAACATGATATTTCTGTTTGTATAGATGGCATTTTATGCACTTGCCTAACGAAAAGACTTTGCTTTTCTCCAAAACCATTTTTACTATGATTTGCTTGGTCTATTGCATACAAATTCCACACCACTTTGCCCGGATATGACTGCATGAAACCGGAAATATCCGGTTTTCTTTTGGCTAACTCTATCCCAGATATTGCCACAGCCCCTGTGTTTGTGTTTTCTGGATATTATCAAAGGACTTTATTCTTTTGAAACTTTTTTTTATCAGGGAACATTTAATTTTGTACTGGGAAACACTCAGTGGTTCCACATGGAGAAACCAGCTCTAAACATTTGTATTTTCTACGGAGAATGCTAGAGGAACTGCAGCAAACAAACATGATATTTCTGTTTGTATACATGACATTTTATGCACCTGCCTAAAGAAAGGACTTTGCTTTTCTTCAAAAGAATTTTTACTATGATTTTCTCGGTCGATTGCATATGAATTCCACACCACTTTGTCCCGATATGACTGCATGAAACCGGAAATATCCGGTTTTGTTTTGGCTAACTCAATCCCAGATATTGCCACAGACCATGTGTTTGGGTTTTCTGGATATTATCAATGGTCATTATTGTTTGGAACGTTTTTTTTTTAATCAGGGAGCATTTAATTTTGTACAGGGAAACAATCACTGGTTCCACATGCAGAAACCAGTTCTTCCTATTCGTGTGTTCTAGGGAGAAAACTAGAGGAACTGTGGCAAAAAAACATGATATTTCTGTTTGTATACATGACATTTTATGCACTTGCCTAAAGAAAGGACTTTGCTTTTCCCCAAAACCATTTTTACTATGATTATCTCATGCATTGCATTGCAATTCCACACCACTTTTTCCGGATATGACTGGATGAAACCGGAAATATCCGGTTTTTTTTTGGCTAACTCAATCCCAGATATTGCCGCAGCCCTTGAGTTTGTGTTTTCTGGATATTATCAAAGGACTTTATTCTTTTGAAACATTTTTTTCATCAGGGAACATTTAGTTTTGTACTGGGAAACACTCAGTGGTTCCACATGGAGAAACCAGCTCTAAACATTTGTATTTTCTATGAAGAATGTTAGAGGAACTGCAGCAAACAAACATGATATTTCTGTTTGTATACATGACATTTTATGCACTTGCCTAAAGAAATGACTTTGCTTTTCTCCAAAACCATTTTTACTATGATTTGCTTGGTCTATTGCATACAAATTCCACACCACTTTGTCCGGATATGACTGCATGAAACCGGAAATATCCGGTTTTCTTTTGGCCAACTCAATCCCAGATATTGCCAAAGCCCCTGTGTTTGTGTTTTCTGGATATTATGAAAGGACTTTATTGTTTTGAATGTTTTTTATCAGGGAACATTTAATTTTGTACTGGGAAACTCTAATTGGTTCCACATGGAGACACCAGCTCTACACATTCGTATTTTCTAGGAGAATGCTAGAAGAACTGCGGCAAAAAAAACCATGATATTTCTGTTAGTATACATGACATTTTATGCACTTGTCCAACGAAAAGACTTTGCTTTTCTCCAAAACCATTTTTACTATGATTTGCTTGATCTATTGCATACAAATTCCACACCACTTTGTCCGGATATGACTGCATGAAACCGGAAATATCCGGTTTTCTTTTGGCTAACTTTATCCCAGATATTGCCACAGCCCCTGTGTTTGTGTTTTCTTGATATTATCAATGGTCATTATTGTTTGGAACGTTTTTTTTTTTTAATCAGGGAGCATTTAATTTTGTACTGGGAAACAATCACTGGTTCCACATGCAGAAACCAGATCTTCCTATTCGTGTATTCCAGGGAGAAAACTAGAGGAACTGTGGCAAACAAACATGATATTTCTGTTTGTATACATGATATTTCATGCACTTGTCCAACGAAAAGACTTTGCTTTTCTCGAAAACCATTTTTGCTATCATTTGTTTGGTCTATTACATACAAATTCCACACCACTTTGTCCAGATATGACTGCATGAAACCGGAAATATCCGGTTTTCTTTTGGCTAACTTTATCCCAGATATTGCCACAGCCCCTGTGTTTGTGTTTTCTTGATATTATCAATGGTCATTATTGTTTGGAACATTTTATTTTTAATCAGGGAGCATTTAATTTTGTACAGGGAAACAATCACTGGTTCCACATGCAGAAACCAGTTCTTCCTATTCGTGTATTCTAGGGAGAAAACTAGAGGAACTGCGGGAAACAAACATGATATTTCTGTTTGTTTACATGACATTTTATGCACTTGCCTGAAGAAAGGACTTTGCTTTTCTCCAAAACCATTTTTACTATGATTTGCTTGGTCTATTGCATACAAATTCCACACCACTTAGTCCGGATATGACTGCATGAAACTGGAAATATCCGGTTTTGTTTTGGCTAACTCAATCCCAGATTGCCACAGCCTCTGTGTTGGTGTTTTCTGGATATTACCAATGGTCATTATTGTTTTGAAAGTTTTTTTTTTCATCAGGGAACATTTAATTTTGTTCTGGGAATCACTCAGTGGTTCCACATGTAGACACCAGCTCTACACATTCGTATTTTCTACGGAGAATGCTAGAGAAACTGCGGCAAGCAAACATGATATTTCTGTTTGTATACATGACATTTTATGCACTTGCCTAAAGAAAGGACTTTGCTTTTCTCCAAAACCATTTTTGCTATGATTTTCTCAGTCGATTGCATAGCAATTCCACACCACTTTGTCCGGATATGACTGCATGAAACCGGAAATATCCAGTTTTCTTTTGGCTAACTCTATCCCAGATATTGCCACAGCCCCTGTGTTTGTGTTTTCTGGATATTATCAAAGGAGTTTATTCTTTTGAAACTTTTTTTTTAATCAGGGAACATTTAATTTTGTACTGGGAAACACTCAGTGGTTCCACATGGAGAAACCAGCTCTAAACATTTGTATTTTCTACGGAGAATGCTAGAGGAACTGCAGCAAACAAACATGATATTTCTGTTTGTATACATGACATTTTATGCACCTGCCTAATGAAATGACTTTGCTTTTCTCCAAAACCATTTTTACTGTAATTCTCTCAGTCCATTGCATACGAATTCCACACCACTTTGTCCGGATATGACTGGATGAAAGGGGAAATATCCGCTTTTGTTTTGGCTAACTCAATCACAGATATTGCGACAGCCCCAGTGTTTGTGTTTTCTGGATATTATCAAAGGACTTTATTGTTTTGAATGTTTTTTATCAGGGAACATTTAATTTTGTACTGGGAAACTCTAATTGGTTCCACATGGAGACACCAGCTCTACACATTCGTATTTTCTAGGAGAAAGCTAGAAGAACTGCGGCAATCAAACATGATATTTCTGTTTGTATAGATGGCATTTTATGCACTTGCCTAATGAAAAGACTTTGCTTTTCTCCAAAACCATTTTTACTATGATTTGCTTGGTCTATTGCATACAAATTCCACACCACTTTGTCCGGATATGACTGGATGAAAGGGGAAATATCCGGTTTTCTTTTGGCTAACTCTATCCCAGATATTGCCACAGCCCCTGTGTTTGTGTTTTCTGGATATTATCAAATGATTTATTCTTTTGAAACTTTTTTTTTAACAGGGAACATTTAATTTTGTACAGGGAAACACTCAGTGGTTCCACATGGAGAAACCAGCTCTAAACATTTGTATTTTCTACGGAGAATGCTAGAGGAACTGCAGCAAACAAACATGATATTTCTGTTTGTATACATGACATTTTATGCACCTGCCTAATGAAATGACTTTGCTTTTCTCCAAAACCATTTTTACTGTAATTCTCTCAGTCCATTGCACACGAATTCCACACCACTTTGTCCGGATATGACTGGGTGAAAGGGGAAATATCCGCTTTTGTTTTGGCTAACTCCATCACAGATATTGCCACAGCCCCAGTGTTTGTGTTTTCTGGATATTATCAAAGAACTTTATTGTTTTGAATGTTTTTTATCAGGGAACATTTAATTTTGTACTGGGAAACTCTAATTGGTTCCACATGGAGACACCAGCTCTACACATTCGTATTTTCTAGGAGAAAGCTAGAAGAACTGCGGCAAACAAACATGATATTTCTGTTTGTATAGATGGCATTTTATGCACTTGCCTAACGAAAAGATTTTGCTTTTCTCCACAACCATTTTTACTATGATTTGCTTGGTCTATTGCATACAAATTCCACACCACTTTGTCCGGATATGACTGCATGAAACCGGAAATATCCGGTTTTCTTTTGGCTAACTCTATCCCAGATATTGCCACAGCCCCTGTGTTTGTGTTTTCTGGATATTATCAAAAGACTTTATTCTTTTGAAACTTTTTTTTATCAGGGAACATTTAATTTTGTACTGGGAAACACTCAGTGGTTCCACATGGAGAAACCAGCTCTAAACATTTGTATTTTCTACGGAGAATGCTAGAGGAACTGCAGCAAACAAACATGATATTTCTTTTTGTTTACATGACATTTTATGCACCTGCCTAATGAAATGACTTTGCTTTTCTCCAAAACCATTTTGACTGTAATTCTCTCAGTCCATTGCATACGAATTCCACACCACTTTGTCCGGATATGACTGCATGAAACTGGAAATATCCGCTTTTTTTTTGGCTAACTCAATCGCAGATAGCCACAGCCTCTGTGTTTGTGTTTTCTGGATATTACCAATGGTCATTATTGTTTTGAAAGTTTTTTTTATCAGGGAACATTTAATTTTGTACTGGGAAACACTCAGTGGTTCCACATGGAGAAACCAGCTCTACACATTTGTATTTTCTAAGCGAGAAACTAGAGGAATTTTGGCAAACAAACATGATATTTCTGTTTGTATACATGACATTTTATGCACCTGCCTAATGAAATGACTTTGCTTTTCTCCAAAAACATTTTTACTGTAATTCTTTCAGTCCATTGCATATGAATTCCACACCACTTTGTCCGGATATGACTGGTTGAAAGGGGAAATATCCGCTTTTTTTTGGCTAACTCAATCACAGATATTGCGACAGCCGATGCGTTTGTGTTTTCTGGATATTATCAAAGGACTTTATTGTTTTGAATGTTTTTTATCAGGGAACATTTAATTTTGTTCTGGGAAACTCTAATTGGTTCCACATGGAGACACCAGCTCTACAAATTCGTATTTTCTAGGAGAAAGCTAGAAGAACAGCGTCAAACAAACATGATATTTCTGTTTGTATACATGACATTTTATGCACTTGACTAAAGAAAGGAGTTTGCTTTTCTCCAAAACCATTTTTACTATGATTTGCTTGGTCTATTGCATACAAATTCCACACCACTTTGTCCGGTTATGACTGCATGAAACCGGAAATATCCGGATTTGTTTTGGCTAACTCAATCCCAGATATTGCCACAGCCCCTGTGTTTGTGTTTTCTGGATATTATCAATGGTCATTATGGTTTTGAATGTTTTTTTTAATCAGGGAGCATTTAATTTTGTACAGGGTAACAATCACTGGATCCACATGCAGAAACCAGTTCTTCCTATTCAGGTATTCTAGGGAGAAAACTAGAGGAACTGCGGCAGGAAAACATGATATTTCTGTTTGTATACATGACATTTTATGCACTTGTCCAACGAAAAGACTTTGCTTTTCTCCAAAACCATTTTTACTGTGATTTTCTCGGTTCATTGCATAGGAACTCCAGAACACTTTGTCCGGATATGACTGCATGTAACCGGAAATATCCGGTTTTGTTTTGGCTAACTCAATCCCAGATATTGCCACAGCCCCTGTGTTTGTGTTTTCTGGATATTATCAAAGGACTTTATTGTTTTGAAACATTTTTTTTTTATCAGGGAACATTAAATTTTGTACTGGGAAACACTCAGTGGTTCCACATGGAGACACCAGCTCTACACATTCGTATTTTCTAAGCGAGAAACTAGAGGAACTGCGACAAACAAACATGATATTTCTGTTTGTATACATGACATTTTATGAACCTGCCTAAAGAAAGGACTTTGCTTTTCTCCAAAACCATTTTTACTATGATTTGCTTGGTCTATTGCATACAAATTCCACACCACTTTGTCCGGATATGACTGCATGAAATCGGAAATATCCGGTTTTGTTTTGGCTAACTCAATCCCAGATTGCCACAGCCTCTGTGTTTGGGTTTTCTGGATATTATCAATGGTCATTATTGTTTTGAACGTTTTTTTTTTTTTTAATCAGGGAGCATTTAATTTTGTACAGGGAAAAAATTACTGGATCCACATGCAGAAACCAGTTCTTCCTATTCGGGTATTCTAGGGAGAAATCTAGAGGAACGGCGGCAAACAAACATGATATTTCTGTTTGTATACATGACATTTTATGCACTTGCCTGAAGAAAGGAGTTTGCTTTCTCCAAAACCATTTTTACTATGATTTGCTTGGTCTATTGCATACAAATTCCACAACACTTTGTCCGGATATGACTGCATGAAACCGGAAATATCCGGTTTTGTTTTGGCTAACTCAATTCCAGATTGCCACAGCCTCTGTGTTTGTGTTTTCTGGATATTATCAATGGTCATTATTGTTTTGAATTTTTTTTATCAGTGAACATTTAATTTTGTACTGGGAATCCCTCAGTGGTTCCACATGGAGACTCCAGCTCTACACATTCGTATTTTCTAAGCGAGAAACTAGAGGAACTGCGGCAAACAAACATGATATTTCTGTTTGTATACATGACATTTTATGCACCTGCCTAAAGAAAGGACTTTGCTTTTCTCCAAAACCATTTTTACTATGATTTTCTTTGTCTATTTCATACAAATTCCACTCCACTTTGTCCAGATATGACTGCATGAAACCGGAAATATCCGGTTTTGTTTTGGCTAACTCAATCCCAGATATTGCCACAGCCCCTGTGTTTGTGTTTTCTGGATATTATCAATGGCCATTATTGTTTTGAACGTTTTAATCAGGGAGCATTTAATTTTGTACAGGGAAACAATCACTGGTTCCACATGGAGAAACAAGTTTTTCCTATTCGTGTATTCTAGGGAGAAAACTAGAGGAACTGCGGCAAACAAACATGATATCTCTGTTTGTATACATGACATTTTATGCACTTGCCTAAAGAAAGGACTTTGCTTTTCTCCAAAACCATTTTACTATGATTTGCTTGGTCTATTGCATATAAATTCCACACCACTTTGTCCGGATATGACTGGATGAAAGGGGAAATATCCGCTTTTGTTTTGGCTAACTCAATCCCAGATATTGCCATAGCCCCTGTGTTTGTGTGTTCTGGATATTATCAAAGGACTTTATTGTTTTGAATGTTTTTTATCAGGGAACATTTAATTTTGTACTGTGAAACTCTAATTGGTTCCACATGGAGACACCAGCTCTACACATTCTTATTTTCTAGGAGAAAGCAAGAAGAACTGCTGCAAACAAACATGATATTTCTGTTTGTATACATGACATTTTATGCACTTGCCTAAAGAAAGGACTTTGCTTTTCTCCAAAACCATATTTACTATGATTTGCTTGGTCTATTGCATACAAATTTCACACCACTTTGTCCGGATATGACTGCATGAAACCGGAAATATCCGGTTTTGTTTTGGCTAACTCAATCCCAGATATTGCCACAGCCCCTGTGTTTGTGTTTTCTGGATATTATCAATGGTCATTATTGTTTTGAATGTTTTTTTTTAATCAGGGAGCATTTAATTTTGTACAGGGAAACAATCACTGGTTCCACATGCAGAAACCAGTTCTTCCTATTCGGGTATTCTAGGGAGAAATCTAGAGGAACGGCGGCAAACAAACATGATATTTCTGTTTGTATACATGACATTTTATGCACTTGCCTGAAGAAAGGAGTTTGCTTTTCTCCAAAACCATTTTTACTATGATTTGCTAGGTCGATTGCATACAAATTCCACACCACTTTGTCGGGATATGACTGCATGAAATCGGAAATATCCGGTTTTTTTTGGCTAACTCAATCCCAGATTGCCACAGCCTCTGTGTTTGGGTTTTCTGGATATTATCAATGGTCATTATTGTTTTGAACGTTTTTTTTTTTTAATCAGGGAGCATTTAATTTTGTACAGGGAAAAAATTACTGGATCCACATGCAGAAACCAGTTCTTCCTATTCGGGTATTCTAGGGAGAAATATAGAGGAACGGCGGCAAACAAACATGATATTTCTGTTTGTATACATGACATTTTATGCACTTGCCTGAAGAAAGGAGTTTGCTTTTCTCCAAAACCATTTTTACTATGATTTGCCTGGTCTATTGCATACAAATTCCACACCACTTTGTCCGGATATGACTGCATGAAACCGGAAATATCCGGTTTTGTTTTGGCTAACTCAATCCCAGATTGCCACAGCCTCTGTGTTTATTTTTTCTGGATATTATCAATGGTCATTATTATTTTGAAATTTTTTTATCAGGGAACATTTAATTTTGTACTGGGCAACCCTCAGTGGTTCCACATGGAGAAACCAGCTCTAAACATTTGTAAATTATACGGAGAATGCTTGAGGAACTGCAGCAGAGAAACATGATATTTCTGTTTGTATACATGACATTTTATGTACCTGCAGAATGAAATGACTTTGCTTTACTCCAAAACCATTTTTACTATGATTTGTTTGGTGTATTGCATACAAATTCCACGCCACTTTGTCCGGATATGACTGCATGAAACCGGAAATATCCGGTTTTGTTTTGGCTAACTTAATCACAATATTGCGACAGCCTCTGTGTTTGTGTTTTCTGGATATTATCAAAGGACTTTATTGTTTTGAATTTTTTTTATCAGGGAACATTTAATTTTGTACTGGGAAACACTCAGTGGTTCCACATGGAGACACCAGCTCTACACATTCATATTTTCTAAGCGAGAAACTAGAGGAACTGCGGCAAACAAACATGATATTTCTGTTTGTATACATGACATTTTATGCACTTGCCTAAAGAAAGGAGTTTGCTTTTCTCCAAAACCATTTTTACTATGATTTGCTTGGTCTATTGCATACAAATTCCACAACACTTTGTCCGGATATGACTGCATGAAACCGGAAACATCCGGTTTTGTTTTGGCTAACTCAATCCCAGATTGCCACAGCCCCTGTGTTTGTGTTTTCTGGATATTATCAATGGTCATTATGGTTTTGAACGTTTTTTTTAATCAGGGAGCATTTAATTTCGTACAGGGAAACAATCAGTAGTTCCACATGGAGAAACCAGTTCTTCCTATTCGTGTATTCTGGGGCAAAAACTAGAGGAACTGCGGCAAACAAATATGATATCTCTGTTTGTATACATGACATTTTATGCACTTGCCTAAAGAAAGGAGTTTGCTTTTCTCCAAAACATTTTTACTATGATTTGCTTGGTCTATTGCATACAAATTCCACACCATTTTGTCCGGATATGACTGCATGAAACTGGAAATATCCGGTTTTGTTTTGGCTAACTCAATCCCAGATATTGCCACAGTCCCTGTGTTTGTGTTTTCTGGATATTATCAATGGTCATTATTGTTTTGAACGTTTTGTTTTAATCAGGGAGCATTTAATTTTGTACAGGGAAACAATCACTGGTTCCACATGCAGAAACCAGTTCTTGCTATTCGTGTATTCTAGGGAGAAAACTAGAGGAACTGCGGCAAACAAACATGATATCTCTGTTTGTATACATGACATTTTATGCACTTGCCTAAAGAAAGGACTTTGCTTTTCTCCAAAACCATTTTACTATGATTTGCTTGGTCTATTGCATATAAATTCCACACCACTTTGTCCGGATATGACTGGATGAAAGGGGAAATATCCGCTTTTTTTTGGCTAACTCAATCACAGATATTGCGACAGCCTCTGTGTTTGTGTTTTCTGGATATTATAAAAGGACTTTATTGTTTTGAATGTTTTTTATCAGGGAACATTTAATTTTGTACTGGGAAACTCTAATTGGTTCCACATGGAGACACCAGCTCTACACATTCGTATTTTCTAGGAGAAAGCTAGAAGAACTGCGGCAAACAAACATGATATTTCTGTTTGTATACATGACATTTTATGCACTTGCTTAAAGAAAGGAGTTTGCTTTTCTCCAAAACCATTTTACTATGATTTGCTTGGTCTATTGCATACAAATTCCACACCACTTTGTCCGGATATGACTGGATGAAAGGGGAAATATCCGCTTTTGTTTTGGCTAACTCAATCCCAGATATTGCCATAGCCCCTGTGTTTGTGTGTTCTGGATATTATCAAAGGACTTTATTGTTTTGAATGTTTTTTATCAGGGAACATTTAATTTTGTACTGTGAAACTCTAATTGGTTAAACATGGAGACACCAGCTCTACACATTCTTATTTTCTAGGAGAAAGCAAGAAGAACTGCTGCAAACAAACATGATATTTCTGTTTGTATACATGAGATTTTATGCACTTGCCTAAAGAAAGGACTTTGCTTTTCTCCAAAACCATTTTTACTATGATTTGCTTGGTCTATTGCATACAAATTCCACACCACTTTGTCCGGATATGACTGCATGAAACCGGAAATATCCGGTTTTGTTTTGGCTAACTCAATCCCAGATATTGCCACAGCCCCTGTGTTTGTGTTTTCTGGATATTATCAATGGTCATTATTGTTTTGAATGTTTTTTTTTAATCAGGGAGCATTTAATTTTGTACAGGGAAACAATCACTGGTTCCACATGCAGAAACCAGTTCTTCCTATTCGGGTATTCTAGGGAGAAATCTAGAGGAACGGCGGCAAACAAACATGATATTTCTGTTTGTATACATGACATTTTATGCACTTGCCTGAAGAAAGGAGTTTGCTTTTCTCCAAAACCATTTTTACTATGATTTGCTTGGTCTATTGCATACAAATTCCACACCACTTTGTCCGGATATGACTGCATGAAACCGGAAATATCCGGTTTTGTTTTGGCTAACTCAATCCCAGATTGCCACAGCCTCTGTGTTTGTGTTTTCTGGATATTATCAATGGTCATTATTGTTTTGAAAGTTTTTTTATCAGGGAACATTTAATTTTGTACTGGGCAACCCTCAGTGGTTCCACATGGAGAAACCAGCTCTAAACATTTGTAAATTATACGGAGAATGCTTGAGGAACTGCAGCAAAGAAACATGATATTTCTGTTTGTATACATGATATTTTATGTACCTGCAGAATGAAATGACTTTGCTTTTCTCCAAAACCATTTTTACTATGATTTGCTTGGTGTATTGCATACAAATTCCACGCCACTTTGTCCGGATATGACTGCATGAAACCGGAAATATCCGGTTTTGTTTTGGCTAACTTAATCACAATATTGCGACAGCCTCTGTGTTTGTGTTTTCTGGATATTATCAAAGGACTTTATTGTTTTGAATTTTTTTTATCAGGGAACATTTAATTTTGTACTGGGAAACACTCAGTGGTTCCACATGGAGACACCAGCTCTACACATTCATATTTTCTAAGCGAGAAACTGGAGGAACTGCGGCAAACAAACATGATATTTCTGTTTGTATACATGACATTTTATGCACTTGCCTAAAGAAAGGAGTTTGCTTTTCTCCAAAACCATTTTTACTATGATTTGCTTAGTCTATTGCATACAAATTCCACACCACTTTGTCCGGATATGACTGCATGAAACCGGAAATATCCGGTTTTGTTTTGGCTAACTCAATCCCAGATATTGCCACAGCCCCTGTGTTTGTGTTTTCTGGATATTATCAATGGTCATTATTGTTTGGAACGTTTTTTTTAATCAGGGAGCATTTAATTTTGTACAGCGAAATAATCACTGGTTCCACATGCAGAAACCAGTTCTTCCTATTCGTTTATTCTTGGGAGAAAACTAGAGGAACTGCGGCAAGCAAACATGATATTTCTCTTTGTATACATGACATTTTATGCACTTGCCTAAAGAAAGGACTTTGCTTTTCTCCAAAACCATTTTACTATGATTTGCTTGGTCTATTGTATATAAATTCCACACCACTTTGTCCGGATATGACTGGATGAAAGGGGAAATATCCGCTTTTTTTGGCTAACTCAATCACAGATATTGTGACAGCCTCTGTGTTTGTGTTTTCTGGATATTATCAAAGGACTTTATTGTTTTGACAAAACCATTTTTACTATGATTTGCTTGGTCTATTGCATACAAATTCCACACCACTTTGTCCGGATATGACTGCATGAAAGGGGAAATATCCGCTTTTGTTTTGGCTAACTCAATCACAGATATTGCGACAGCCTCTGTGTTTGTGTTTTCTGGATATTATCAAATTATTGTTTTGAATGTTTTTTATCAGGGAACATTTAATTTTGTACTGGGAAACTAAAATTGGTTCCACATGGAGACACCAGCTCTACACATTCGTATTTTCTAGGAGAAAGCTAGTAGAACTGCGGCAAACAAACATGATATTTCTGTGTGTATACATGACAATTTATGCACTTGCTAAAAGAAAGGAGTTTGCTTTTCTCCAAAACCATTTTTACTATGATTTGCTTGGTCTATTGCATCAAAATTCCACATCACTTTGTCCGGATATGACTGCATGAAACCGGAAATATCCGGTTTTGTTTTGGCTAACTCAATCCCAGATATTGCCACAGACTCTGTGTTTGTGTTTTCTGGATATTACCAATGGTCATTACTGTTTTGAACGTTTTTTTTTATCAGGGAACATTTAATTTTGTACAGGGAAACAATCACTGGATCCACATGCAGAAACCAGTTCTTCCTATTCGGGTATTCTTGGGAGAAAACTAGAGGAACTGCGGCAAACAAACATGATATTTCTGTTTCTATACATGACATTTTATGCACTTGCCTTAAGAAAGGAGTTTGCTTTTCTCCAAAACCATTTTACTATGATTTGCTTGGTCTATTGCATACAAATTCCACACCACTTTGTCCGGATATGACTGCATGAAACCGGAAATATCCGGTTTTGTTTTGGCTAACTCAATCCCAGATATTGCCACAGCCTCTGTGTTTGTGTTTTCTGGATATTATCAATGGTCATTATTGTTTTGAACGTTGTTTTTTAATCAGGGAGCATTTAATTTTGTACAGGGAAACAATCACTGGTTCCACATGCATGAAACCAGTTCTTCCTATTCGTGTATTCTTGGGAGAAAACTAGAGGAACTGCGGCAAACAAACATGATATTTCTGTTTGTATACATGACATTTTATGCACTTGCCTAAAGAAAGGACTTTGCTTTTCTCCAAAACCATTTTTACTATGATTTTCTTGGTCCATTGCATAGGAATTCCACACCACTTTTCCAGGATATGACTGCATGAAACCGGAAATATCCGGTTTTGTTTTGGCTAACTCAATCCCAGATATTGCCACAGACTCTGTGTTTGTGTTTTCTGGATATTATCAATGGTCATGATTGTTTTGAAAGTTTTTTTTTAATCAGGGAACATTTAATTTTGTACTGGGAAACACTCAGTGGTTCCACATGGAGACACCAGCTGTACGCATACGTATTTTCTAAGCGAGAAACTAGAGGAACTGCGGCAAACTAACATGATATTTCTGTTTGTATACATGACATTTTATGCACTTGCCTAAAGAAAGGAGTTTGCTTTTCTCCAAAACCATTTTTACTATGATTTGCTTGGTCTATTGCATACAAATTCCACACCACTTTGTCCGGATATGACTGGATGAAAGGGGAAATATCCGCTTTTGTTTTGGCTAACTCAATCACAGATATTGCAACAGCCTCTGTGTTTCTGTTTTCTGCATATTATCAAATTATGTTTGGAATGTTTTTTATCAGGGAACATTTAATTTTGTACTGGGAAACTAAAATTGGTTCCACATGGAGACACCAGCTCTACACATTCGTATTTTCTAGGAGAAAGCTAGAAGAACTGCGGCAAACAAACATGATATTTATGTTTGTATACATGACATTTTATGCAATGCCTAAAGAAAGGAGTTTGCTTTTCTCCAAAACCATTTTTACTATGATTTGCTTGGTCTATTGCATACAAATTCCACACCACTTTGTCCGGATATGACTGCATGAAACCGGAAATATCCGGTTTTGTTTTGGCTAACTCAATCCCAGATATTGCCACAGCCCCTGTGTTTGTGTTTTCTGGATATTATCAATGGTCTTTATTGTTTGGAACGTTTTTTTTTTTTTTTAATCAGGGAGCATTTAATTTTGTACAGGGAAACAATCACTGGTTCCACATGCAGAAACCAGTTCTTCCTATTCGGGTATTCTAGGGAGAAATCTAGAGGAACTGCGGCAAACAAACATGATATCTCTGTTTGTATACATGACATTTTATGCACTTGCCTAAAGAAAGGACTTTGCTTTTCTCCAAAACCATTTTACTATGATTTGCTTGGTCTATTGCATATAAATTCCACATCACTTTGTCCGGATATGACTGGATGAAAGGGGAAATATCCGCTTTTGTTTTGGCTAACTCAATCCCAGATATTGCCATAGCCCCTGTGTTTGTGTGTTCTGGATATTATCAAAGGACTTTATTGTTTTGAATGTTTTTTATCAGGGAACATTTAATTTTGTACTGTGAAACTCTAATTGGTTAAACATGGAGACACCAGCTCTACACATTCTTATTTTCTAGGAGAAAGCAAGAAGAACTGCTGCAAACAAACATGATATTTCTGTTTGTATACATGAGATTTTATGCACTTGCCTAAAGAAAGGACTTTGCTTTTCTCCAAAACCATTTTTACTATGATTTGCTTGGTCTATTGCATACAAATTCCACACCACTTTGTCCGGATATGACTGCATGAAACCGGAAATATCCGGTTTTGTTTTGGCTAACTCAATCCCAGATATTGCCACAGCCCCTGTGTTTGTGTTTTCTGGATATTATCAATGGTCATTATTGTTTTGAATGTTTTTTTTTAATCAGGGAGCATTTAATTTTGTACAGGGAAACAATCACTGGTTCCACATGCAGAAACCAGTTCTTCCTATTCGGGTATTCTAGGGAGAAATCTAGAGGAACGGCGGCAAACAAACATGATATTTCTGTTTGTATACATGACATTTTATGCACTTGCCTGAAGAAAGGAGTTTGCTTTTCTCCAAAACCATTTTTACTATGATTTGCTTGGTCTATTGCATACAAATTCCACACCACTTTGTCCGGATATGACTGCATGAAACCGGAAATATCCGGTTTTGTTTTGGCTAACTCAATCCCAGATTGCCACAGCCTCTGTGTTTGTGTTTTCTGGATATTATCAATGGTCATTATTGTTTTGAAAGTTTTTTTATCAGGGAACATTTAATTTTGTACTGGGCAACCCTCAGTGGTTCCACATGGAGAAACCAGCTCTAAACATTTGTAAATTATACGGAGAATGCTTGAGGAACTGCAGCAAAGAAACATGATATTTCTGTTTGTATACATGATATTTTATGTACCTGCAGAATGAAATGACTTTGCTTTTCTCCAAAACCATTTTTACTATGATTTGCTTGGTGTATTGCATACAAATTCCACGCCACTTTGTCCGGATATGACTGCATGAAACCGGAAATATCCGGTTTTGTTTTGGCTAACTTAATCACAATATTGCGACAGCCTCTGTGTTTGTGTTTTCTGGATATTATCAAAGGACTTTATTGTTTTGAATTTTTTTTATCAGGGAACATTTAATTTTGTACTGGGAAACACTCAGTGGTTCCACATGGAGACACCAGCTCTACACATTCATATTTTCTAAGCGAGAAACTGGAGGAACTGCGGCAAACAAACATGATATTTCTGTTTGTATACATGACATTTTATGCACTTGCCTAAAGAAAGGAGTTTGCTTTTCTCCAAAACCATTTTTACTATGATTTGCTTAGTCTATTGCATACAAATTCCACACCACTTTGTCCGGATATGACTGCATGAAACCGGAAATATCCGGTTTTGTTTTGGCTAACTCAATCCCAGATATTGCCACAGCCCCTGTGTTTGTGTTTTCTGGATATTATCAATGGTCATTATTGTTTGGAACGTTTTTTTTAATCAGGGAGCATTTAATTTTGTACAGCGAAATAATCACTGGTTCCACATGCAGAAACCAGTTCTTCCTATTCGTTTATTCTTGGGAGAAAACTAGAGGAACTGCGGCAAGCAAACATGATATTTCTCTTTGTATACATGACATTTTATGCACTTGCCTAAAGAAAGGACTTTGCTTTTCTCCAAAACCATTTTACTATGATTTGCTTGGTCTATTGTATATAAATTCCACACCACTTTGTCCGGATATGACTGGATGAAAGGGGAAATATCCGCTTTTTTTGGCTAACTCAATCACAGATATTGTGACAGCCTCTGTGTTTGTGTTTTCTGGATATTATCAAAGGACTTTATTGTTTTGACAAAACCATTTTTACTATGATTTGCTTGGTCTATTGCATACAAATTCCACACCACTTTGTCCGGATATGACTGCATGAAAGGGGAAATATCCGCTTTTGTTTTGGCTAACTCAATCACAGATATTGCGACAGCCTCTGTGTTTGTGTTTTCTGGATATTATCAAATTATTGTTTTGAATGTTTTTTATCAGGGAACATTTAATTTTGTACTGGGAAACTAAAATTGGTTCCACATGGAGACACCAGCTCTACACATTCGTATTTTCTAGGAGAAAGCTAGTAGAACTGCGGCAAACAAACATGATATTTCTGTGTGTATACATGACAATTTATGCACTTGCTAAAAGAAAGGAGTTTGCTTTTCTCCAAAACCATTTTTACTATGATTTGCTTGGTCTATTGCATCAAAATTCCACATCACTTTGTCCGGATATGACTGCATGAAACCGGAAATATCCGGTTTTGTTTTGGCTAACTCAATCCCAGATATTGCCACAGACTCTGTGTTTGTGTTTTCTGGATATTACCAATGGTCATTACTGTTTTGAACGTTTTTTTTTATCAGGGAACATTTAATTTTGTACAGGGAAACAATCACTGGATCCACATGCAGAAACCAGTTCTTCCTATTCGGGTATTCTTGGGAGAAAACTAGAGGAACTGCGGCAAACAAACATGATATTTCTGTTTCTATACATGACATTTTATGCACTTGCCTTAAGAAAGGAGTTTGCTTTTCTCCAAAACCATTTTACTATGATTTGCTTGGTCTATTGCATACAAATTCCACACCACTTTGTCCGGATATGACTGCATGAAACCGGAAATATCCGGTTTTGTTTTGGCTAACTCAATCCCAGATATTGCCACAGCCTCTGTGTTTGTGTTTTCTGGATATTATCAATGGTCATTATTGTTTTGAACGTTGTTTTTTAATCAGGGAGCATTTAATTTTGTACAGGGAAACAATCACTGGTTCCACATGCATGAAACCAGTTCTTCCTATTCGTGTATTCTTGGGAGAAAACTAGAGGAACTGCGGCAAACAAACATGATATTTCTGTTTGTATACATGACATTTTATGCACTTGCCTAAAGAAAGGACTTTGCTTTTCTCCAAAACCATTTTTACTATGATTTTCTTGGTCCATTGCATAGGAATTCCACACCACTTTTCCAGGATATGACTGCATGAAACCGGAAATATCCGGTTTTGTTTTGGCTAACTCAATCCCAGATATTGCCACAGACTCTGTGTTTGTGTTTTCTGGATATTATCAATGGTCATGATTGTTTTGAAAGTTTTTTTTTAATCAGGGAACATTTAATTTTGTACTGGGAAACACTCAGTGGTTCCACATGGAGACACCAGCTGTACGCATACGTATTTTCTAAGCGAGAAACTAGAGGAACTGCGGCAAACTAACATGATATTTCTGTTTGTATACATGACATTTTATGCACTTGCCTAAAGAAAGGAGTTTGCTTTTCTCCAAAACCATTTTTACTATGATTTGCTTGGTCTATTGCATACAAATTCCACACCACTTTGTCCGGATATGACTGGATGAAAGGGGAAATATCCGCTTTTGTTTTGGCTAACTCAATCACAGATATTGCAACAGCCTCTGTGTTTCTGTTTTCTGCATATTATCAAATTATGTTTGGAATGTTTTTTATCAGGGAACATTTAATTTTGTACTGGGAAACTAAAATTGGTTCCACATGGAGACACCAGCTCTACACATTCGTATTTTCTAGGAGAAAGCTAGAAGAACTGCGGCAAACAAACATGATATTTATGTTTGTATACATGACATTTTATGCAATGCCTAAAGAAAGGAGTTTGCTTTTCTCCAAAACCATTTTTACTATGATTTGCTTGGTCTATTGCATACAAATTCCACACCACTTTGTCCGGATATGACTGCATGAAACCGGAAATATCCGGTTTTGTTTTGGCTAACTCAATCCCAGATATTGCCACAGCCCCTGTGTTTGTGTTTTCTGGATATTATCAATGGTCTTTATTGTTTGGAACGTTTTTTTTTTTTTTAATCAGGGAGCATTTAATTTTGTACAGGGAAACAATCACTGGTTCCACATGCAGAAACCAGTTCTTCCTATTCGGGTATTCTAGGGAGAAATCTAGAGGAACGACGGCAAATAAACATGATATTTCTGTTTGTATACATGACATTTTATGTACTTGCCTGAAGAAAGGAGTTTGCTTTTCTCCAAAACCGTTTTTACTATGATTTGCTTGGTCTATTGCATACAAATTCCACACCAATTTGTCCGGATATGACTGCATGAAACCGGAAATATCCGGTTTTGTTTTGGCTAACTCAATGCCAGATTGCCACAGCCTCTGTGTTTGTGTTTTCTGGATATTATCAATGATCATTATTGTTTTGAAAGTTTTTTTTTTATCAGGGAACATTTAATTTTGTACTGGGAAACTCTAATTGGTTCCACATGGAGACACCAGCTCTACACATTCGTATTTTCTAAGCGAGAAACTAGAGGAACTGCGGCAAACAAACCTGATATTTCTGTTTGTATACATGACATTTTATGCACGTGCCTAAAGAAAGGAGTTTGCTTTTCTCCAAAACCATTTTTACTATGATTTGCTTGGTCTATTGCATAGAAATTCCACACAACTTTGTCCGGATATGACTGAATGAAACCGGAAATATCCGGTTTTGTTTTGGCTAACTCAATCCCAGATATTGCCATAGCCCCTGTGTTTGTGTTTTCTGGATATTATCAAAGGACTTTATTGTTTTGAAACATTTTTTTTTATCAGGGAACATTAAATTTTGTACTGGGAAACACTCAGTGGTTCCACATGGAGACACCAGCTCTACACATTCGTACTTTCTAAGCGAGAAACTAGAGGAACTGCGACAAACAAACATGATATTTCTGTTTGTATACATGACATTTTATGCACCTGCCTAAAGAAAGGACTTTGCTTTTCTCCAAAATCATTTTTACTATGATTTGCTTGGTCTATTGCATACAAATTCCACACCACTTTGTCCGGATATGACTGCATGAAACCGGAAATATCCGGTTTTGTTTTGGCTAACTCAATCCCAGATTGCCACAGCCTCTGTGTTTGTGTTTTCTGGATATTATCAAAGGACTTTATTGTTTTGAAACATTTTTTTTATCAGGGAACATTTAATTTTGTACTGGGAAACCCTCAGTGGTTCCACATGGAGAAACCAGCTCTAAACATTTGTAATTTATACGGAGAATGCTAGAGGAACTGCAGCAGAAAAACATGATATTTCTGTTTGTATACATGACATTTTATGCACCTGCCTAATGAAATGACTTTGCTTTTCTCCAAAACCATTTTCACTATGATTTGCTTGGTCTATTGCATACAAATTCCACACCACTTTGTCCGGATATGACTGGATGAAAGGGGAAATATCCGCTTTTGTTTTGGCTAACTCAATCACAGATATTGCGATAGCCTCTGTGTTTTTGTTTTCTGGATATTATCAAAGGACTTTATTGTTTTGAATGTTTTTTATCAGGGAACATTTAATTTTGTACTGGGAAACTCTAATTGGTTCCACATGGAGACACCAGCTCTACACATTCGTATTTTCTAGGAGAAAGCTAGAAGAACTGCGGCAAACAAACATGATATTTCTGTTTGTATACATGACATTTTATGCACTTGCCTAAAGAAAGCAGTTTGCTTTTCTCCAAAACCATTTTTACTATGATTTGCTTGGTCTATTGCATACAAATTCCACACCACTTTGTCCGGATATGACTGCATGAAACCGGAAATATCCGGTTTTGTTTTGGCTAACTCAATCCCAGATATTGCCATAGCCCCTGTGTTTGTATGTTCTGGATATTATCAAAGGACTTTATTGTTTTGAATGTTTTTTATCAGGGAACATTTAATTTTGTACTGGGAAACTCTAATTGGTTCCACATGGAGACACCAGCTCTACACATTCGTATTTTCTAGGAGAAAGCTAGAAGAACTGCAGCAAACAAACATGATATTTCTATTTGTATACATGACATTTTATGCACTTGTCCAACGAAAAGACTTTGCTTTTCTCCAAAACCATTTTTACTATGATTTGCTTGGTCTATTGCATACAAATTCCACACCACTTTGTCCGGATATGACTGCATGAAACCGGAAATATCCGGTTTTGTTTTGGCTATCTCAATCCCAGATTGCCACAGCCTCTGTGTTTGTGTTTTCTGGATATTACCAATGGTCATTATTGTTTTGAATGTTTTTTTAATCAGGGAGCATTTAATTTTGTACAGGGAAGCAATCACTTGTTCCACATGCAGAAACCAGTTCTTCCTATTCGTGTATTCTAGGGAGAAAACTAGAGGAACTGCGGCAAACAAACATGATATTTCTGTTTGTATACATGACATTTTATGCACTTGCCTTAAGAAAGGAGTTTGCTTTTCTCCAAAACCATTTTTACTATGATTTACTTGGTCTATTGCATACAAATTCCACACCGCTTTGTCCGGATATGACTGCATGAAACCGGAAATATCCGGTTTTCTTTTGGCTAACTCAATCCCAGATTGCCACAGCTTCTGTGTTTGTGTTTTCTGGATATTATCAATGATCATTATTGTTTGGAACGTTTTTTTTAATCAGGGAACATTTAATTTTGTACAGGGAAAGAATCACTGGTTCCACATGGAGAAACCAGCTCCAAACATTTGTAATTTCTAAGCGAGAAACTAGAGGAACTACGGCAAACAAACCTGATATTTCTGTTTGTATACATGACATTTTATGCAATGCCTAAAGAAAGGAGTTTGCTTTTCTCCAAAACCATTTTTACTATGATTTGCTTGGTCTATTGCATAGAAATTCCACACCACTTTGTCCGGATATGACTGCATGAAACCGGAAATATCCGGTTTTGTTTTGGCTAACTCAATCCCAGATTGCCACAGCCTCTGGTTTGTGTTTTCTGGATATTATCAATGATCATTATTGTTTTGAAAGTTTTTTTTTTTTTAACAGGGAACATTTAATTTTGTACTGGAAAACACTCAGTGGTTCCACATGGAGACACCAGCTCTACGCATACGTATTTTCTAAGCGAGAAACTAGAGGAACTGCGGCAAACAAACATGATATTTCTGTTTGTATACATGACATTTTATGCACTTGCCTGAAGAAAGGAGTTTGCTTTTCTCCAAAACCATTTTTACTATGATTTGCTTGGTCTATTGCATACAAATTCCACACCACTTTGTCCGGATATGACTGGATGAAAGGGGAAATATCCGCTTTTGTTTTGGCTAACTCAATCACAGATATTGCAACAGCCTCTGTGTTTCTGTTTTCTGCATATTATCAAATTATGTTTGGAATGTTTTTTATCAGGGAACATTTAATTTTGTACTGGGAAACTAAAATTGGTTCCACATGGAGACACCAGCTCTACACATTCGTATTTTCTAGGAGAAAGCTAGAAGAACTGCGGCAAACAAACATGATATTTATGTTTGTATACATGACATTTTATGCAATGCCTAAAGAAAGGAGTTTGCTTTTCTCCAAAACCATTTTTACTATGATTTGCTTGGTCTATTGCATACAAATTCCACACCACTTTGTCCGGATATGACTGCATGAAACCGGAAATATCCGGTTTTGTTTTGGCTAACTCAATCCCAGATATTGCCACAGCCCCTGTGTTTGTGTTTTCTGGATATTATCAATGGTCTTTATTGTTTGGAACGTTTTTTTTTTTTTTTAATCAGGGAGCATTTAATTTTGTACAGGGAAACAATCACTGGTTCCACATGCAGAAACCAGTTCTTCCTATTCGGGTATTCTAGGGAGAAATCTAGAGGAACTGCGGCAAACAAACATGATATCTCTGTTTGTATACATGACATTTTATGCACTTGCCTAAAGAAAGGACTTTGCTTTTCTCCAAAACCATTTTACTATGATTTGCTTGGTCTATTGCATATAAATTCCACATCACTTTGTCCGGATATGACTGGATGAAAGGGGAAATATCCGCTTTTGTTTTGGCTAACTCAATCCCAGATATTGCCATAGCCCCTGTGTTTGTGTGTTCTGGATATTATCAAAGGACTTTATTGTTTTGAATGTTTTTTATCAGGGAACATTTAATTTTGTACTGTGAAACTCTAATTGGTTAAACATGGAGACACCAGCTCTACACATTCTTATTTTCTAGGAGAAAGCAAGAAGAACTGCTGCAAACAAACATGATATTTCTGTTTGTATACATGAGATTTTATGCACTTGCCTAAAGAAAGGACTTTGCTTTTCTCCAAAACCATTTTTACTATGATTTGCTTGGTCTATTGCATACAAATTCCACACCACTTTGTCCGGATATGACTGCATGAAACCGGAAATATCCGGTTTTGTTTTGGCTAACTCAATCCCAGATATTGCCACAGCCCCTGTGTTTGTGTTTTCTGGATATTATCAATGGTCATTATTGTTTTGAATGTTTTTTTTTAATCAGGGAGCATTTAATTTTGTACAGGGAAACAATCACTGGTTCCACATGCAGAAACCAGTTCTTCCTATTCGGGTATTCTAGGGAGAAATCTAGAGGAACGGCGGCAAATAAACATGATATTTCTGTTTGTATACATGACATTTTATGCACTTGCCTGAAGAAAGGAGTTTGCTTTTCTCCAAAACCATTTTTACTATGATTTGCTTGGTCTATTGCATACAAATTCCACACCACTTTGTCCGGATATGACTGCATGAAACCGGAAATATCCGGTTTTGTTTTGGCTAACTCAATCCCAGATTGCCACAGCCTCTGTGTTTGTGTTTTCTGGATATTATCAATGGTCATTATTGTTTTGAAAGTTTTTTTATCAGGGAACATTTAATTTTGTACTGGGCAACCCTCAGTGGTTCCACATGGAGAAACCAGCTCTAAACATTTGTAAATTATACGGAGAATGCTTGAGGAACTGCAGCAAAGAAACATGATATTTCTGTTTGTATACATGATATTTTATGTACCTGCAGAATGAAATGACTTTGCTTTTCTCCAAAACCATTTTTACTATGATTTGCTTGGTGTATTGCATACAAATTCCACGCCACTTTGTCCGGATATGACTGCATGAAACCGGAAATATCCGGTTTTGTTTTGGCTAACTTAATCACAATATTGCGACAGCCTCTGTGTTTGTGTTTTCTGGATATTATCAAAGGACTTTATTGTTTTGAATGTTTTTTATCAGGGAACATTTAATTTTGTACTGGGAAACACTCAGTGGTTCCACATGGAGACACCAGCTCTACACATTCATATTTTCTAAGCGAGAAACTGGAGGAACTGCGGCAAACAAACATGATATTTCTGTTTGTATACATGACATTTTATGCACTTGCCTAAAGAAAGGAGTTTGCTTTTCTCCAAAACCATTTTTACTATGATTTGCTTAGTCTATTGCATACAAATTCCACACCACTTTGTCCGGATATGACTGCATGAAACCGGAAATATCCGGTTTTGTTTTGGCTAACTCAATCCCAGATATTGCCACAGCCCCTGTGTTTGTGTTTTCTGGATATTATCAATGGTCATTATTGTTTGGAACGTTTTTTTTAATCAGGGAGCATTTAATTTTGTACAGCGAAATAATCACTGGTTCCACATGCAGAAACCAGTTCTTCCTATTCGTTTATTCTTGGGAGAAAACTAGAGGAACTGCGGCAAGCAAACATGATATTTCTCTTTGTATACATGACATTTTATGCACTTGCCTAAAGAAAGGACTTTGCTTTTCTCCAAAACCATTTTACTATGATTTGCTTGGTCTATTGTATATAAATTCCACACCACTTTGTCCGGATATGACTGGATGAAAGGGGAAATATCCGCTTTTTTTGGCTAACTCAATCACAGATATTGTGACAGCCTCTGTGTTTGTGTTTTCTGGATATTATCAAAGGACTTTATTGTTTTGACAAAACCATTTTTACTATGATTTGCTTGGTCTATTGCATACAAATTCCACACCACTTTGTCCGGATATGACTGCATGAAAGGGGAAATATCCGCTTTTGTTTTGGCTAACTCAATCACAGATATTGCGACAGCCTCTGTGTTTGTGTTTTCTGGATATTATCAAATTATTGTTTTGAATGTTTTTTATCAGGGAACATTTAATTTTGTACTGGGAAACTAAAATTGGTTCCACATGGAGACACCAGCTCTACACATTCGTATTTTCTAGGAGAAAGCTAGTAGAACTGCGGCAAACAAACATGATATTTCTGTGTGTATACATGACAATTTATGCACTTGCTAAAAGAAAGGAGTTTGCTTTTCTCCAAAACCATTTTTACTATGATTTGCTTGGTCTATTGCATCAAAATTCCACATCACTTTGTCCGGATATGACTGCATGAAACCGGAAATATCCGGTTTTGTTTTGGCTAACTCAATCCCAGATATTGCCACAGACTCTGTGTTTGTGTTTTCTGGATATTACCAATGGTCATTACTGTTTTGAACGTTTTTTTTTATCAGGGAACATTTAATTTTGTACAGGGAAACAATCACTGGATCCACATGCAGAAACCAGTTCTTCCTATTCGGGTATTCTTGGGAGAAAACTAGAGGAACTGCGGCAAACAAACATGATATTTCTGTTTCTATACATGACATTTTATGCACTTGCCTTAAGAAAGGAGTTTGCTTTTCTCCAAAACCATTTTACTATGATTTGCTTGGTCTATTGCATACAAATTCCACACCACTTTGTCCGGATATGACTGCATGAAACCGGAAATATCCGGTTTTGTTTTGGCTAACTCAATCCCAGATATTGCCACAGCCTCTGTGTTTGTGTTTTCTGGATATTATCAATGGTCATTATTGTTTTGAACGTTGTTTTTTAATCAGGGAGCATTTAATTTTGTACAGGGAAACAATCACTGGTTCCACATGCATGAAACCAGTTCTTCCTATTCGTGTATTCTTGGGAGAAAACTAGAGGAACTGCGGCAAACAAACATGATATTTCTGTTTGTATACATGACATTTTATGCACTTGCCTAAAGAAAGGACTTTGCTTTTCTCCAAAACCATTTTTACTATGATTTTCTTGGTCCATTGCATAGGAATTCCACACCACTTTTCCAGGATATGACTGCATGAAACCGGAAATATCCGGTTTTGTTTTGGCTAACTCAATCCCAGATTGCCACAGCCTCTGTGTTTGTGTTTTCTGGATATTACCAATGGTCATTATTGTTTTGAATGTTTTTTTTTAATCAGGGAACATTTAATTTTGTACTGGGAAACACTCAGTGGTTCCACATGGAGACACCAGCTGTACGCATACGTATTTTCTAAGCGAGAAACTAGAGGAACTGCGGCAAACTAACATGATATTTCTGTTTGTATACATGACATTTTATGCACTTGCCTAAAGAAAGGAGTTTGCTTTTCTCCAAAACCATTTTTACTATGATTTGCTTGGTCTATTGCATACAAATTCCACACCACTTTGTCCGGATATGACTGGATGAAAGGGGAAATATCCGCTTTTGTTTTGGCTAACTCAATCACAGATATTGCAACAGCCTCTGTGTTTCTGTTTTCTGCATATTATCAAATTATGTTTGGAATGTTTTTTATCAGGGAACATTTAATTTTGTACTGGGAAACTAAAATTGGTTCCACATGGAGACACCAGCTCTACACATTCGTATTTTCTAGGAGAAAGCTAGAAGAACTGCGGCAAACAAACATGATATTTATGTTTGTATACATGACATTTTATGCAATGCCTAAAGAAAGGAGTTTGCTTTTCTCCAAAACCATTTTTACTATGATTTGCTTGGTCTATTGCATACAAATTCCACACCACTTTGTCCGGATATGACTGCATGAAACCGGAAATATCCGGTTTTGTTTTGGCTAACTCAATCCCAGATATTGCCACAGCCCCTGTGTTTGTGTTTTCTGGATATTATCAATGGTCTTTATTGTTTGGAACGTTTTTTTTTTTTTTTAATCAGGGAGCATTTAATTTTGTACAGGGAAACAATCACTGGTTCCACATGCAGAAACCAGTTCTTCCTATTCGGGTATTCTAGGGAGAAATCTAGAGGAACGACGGCAAATAAACATGATATTTCTGTTTGTATACATGACATTTTATGTACTTGCCTGAAGAAAGGAGTTTGCTTTTCTCCAAAACCGTTTTTACTATGATTTGCTTGGTCTATTGCATACAAATTCCACACCAATTTGTCCGGATATGACTGCATGAAACCGGAAATATCCGGTTTTGTTTTGGCTAACTCAATGCCAGATTGCCACAGCCTCTGTGTTTGTGTTTTCTGGATATTATCAATGATCATTATTGTTTTGAAAGTTTTTTTTTTATCAGGGAACATTTAATTTTGTACTGGGAAACTCTAATTGGTTCCACATGGAGACACCAGCTCTACACATTCGTATTTTCTAAGCGAGAAACTAGAGGAACTGCGGCAAACAAACCTGATATTTCTGTTTGTATACATGACATTTTATGCACGTGCCTAAAGAAAGGAGTTTGCTTTTCTCCAAAACCATTTTTACTATGATTTGCTTGGTCTATTGCATAGAAATTCCACACAACTTTGTCCGGATATGACTGAATGAAACCGGAAATATCCGGTTTTGTTTTGGCTAACTCAATCCCAGATATTGCCATAGCCCCTGTGTTTGTGTTTTCTGGATATTATCAAAGGAGTTTATTGTTTTGAAACATTTTTTTTATCAGGGAACATTTAATTTTGTACTGGGAAACCCTCAGTGGTTCCACATGGAGAAACCAGCTCTAAACATTTGTAATTTATACGGAGAATGCTAGAGGAACTGCAGCAGAAAAACATGATATTTCTGTTTGTATACATGACATTTTATGCACCTGCCTAATGAAATGACTTTGCTTTTCTCCAAAACCATTTTCACTATGATTTGCTTGGTCTATTGCATACAAATTCCACACCACTTTGTCCGGATATGACTGGATGAAAGGGGAAATATCCGCTTTTGTTTTGGCTAACTCAATCACAGATATTGCGATAGCCTCTGTGTTTTTGTTTTCTGGATATTATCAAAGGACTTTATTGTTTTGAATGTTTTTTATCAGGGAACATTTAATTTTGTACTGGGAAACTCTAATTGGTTCCACATGGAGACACCAGCTCTACACATTCGTATTTTCTAGGAGAAAGCTAGAAGAACTGCGGCAAACAAACATGATATTTCTGTTTGTATACATGACATTTTATGCACTTGCCTAAAGAAAGCAGTTTGCTTTTCTCCAAAACCATTTTTACTATGATTTGCTTGGTCTATTGCATACAAATTCCACACCACTTTGTCCGGATATGACTGCATGAAACCGGAAATATCCGGTTTTGTTTTGGCTAACTCAATCCCAGATATTGCCATAGCCCCTGTGTTTGTATGTTCTGGATATTATCAAAGGACTTTATTGTTTTGAATGTTTTTTATCAGGGAACATTTAATTTTGTACTGGGAAACTCTAATTGGTTCCACATGGAGACACCAGCTCTACACATTCGTATTTTCTAGGAGAAAGCTAGAAGAACTGCAGCAAACAAACATGATATTTCTATTTGTATACATGACATTTTATGCACTTGTCCAACGAAAAGACTTTGCTTTTCTCCAAAACCATTTTTACTATGATTTGCTTGGTCTATTGCATACAAATTCCACACCACTTTGTCCGGATATGACTGCATGAAACCGGAAATATCCGGTTTTGTTTTGGCTATCTCAATCCCAGATTGCCACAGCCTCTGTGTTTGTGTTTTCTGGATATTACCAATGGTCATTATTGTTTTGAATGTTTTTTTAATCAGGGAGCATTTAATTTTGTACAGGGAAGCAATCACTTGTTCCACATGCAGAAACCAGTTCTTCCTATTCGTGTATTCTAGGGAGAAAACTAGAGGAACTGCGGCAAACAAACATGATATTTCTGTTTGTATACATGACATTTTATGCACTTGCCTTAAGAAAGGAGTTTGCTTTTCTCCAAAACCATTTTTACTATGATTTACTTGGTCTATTGCATACAAATTCCACACCGCTTTGTCCGGATATGACTGCATGAAACCGGAAATATCCGGTTTTCTTTTGGCTAACTCAATCCCAGATTGCCACAGCTTCTGTGTTTGTGTTTTCTGGATATTATCAATGATCATTATTGTTTGGAACGTTTTTTTTAATCAGGGAACATTTAATTTTGTACAGGGAAAGAATCACTGGTTCCACATGGAGAAACCAGCTCCAAACATTTGTAATTTCTAAGCGAGAAACTAGAGGAACTACGGCAAACAAACCTGATATTTCTGTTTGTATACATGACATTTTATGCAATGCCTAAAGAAAGGAGTTTGCTTTTCTCCAAAACCATTTTTACTATGATTTGCTTGGTCTATTGCATAGAAATTCCACACCACTTTGTCCGGATATGACTGCATGAAACCGGAAATATCCGGTTTTGTTTTGGCTAACTCAATCCCAGATTGCCACAGCCTCTGGTTTGTGTTTTCTGGATATTATCAATGATCATTATTGTTTTGAAAGTTTTTTTTTTTTTAACAGGGAACATTTAATTTTGTACTGGAAAACACTCAGTGGTTCCACATGGAGACACCAGCTCTACGCATACGTATTTTCTAAGCGAGAAACTAGAGGAACTGCGGCAAACAAACATGATATTTCTGTTTGTATACATGACATTTTATGCACTTGCCTGAAGAAAGGAGTTTGCTTTTCTCCAAAACCATTTTTACTATGATTTGCTTGGTCTATTGCATACAAATTCCACACCACTTTGTCCGGATATGACTGGATGAAAGGGGAAATATCCGGTTTTGTTTTGGCTAACTCAATCCCAGTTATTGCCATAGCCCCTGTGTTTGTGTTTTCTGGATATTATCAATGGTCATTATTGTTTTGAACGTTTTTTTTTTAATCAGGGAGCATTTAATTTTGTACAGGGAAACAATCACTGGTTCCACATGCTGAAACCAGTTTTTCTTATTCGTGTATTCTAGGGAGAAAACTAGAGGAACTGCGGCAAACAAACATGATATTTCTGTTTGTATACATGACATTTTATGCACTTGCCTAAAGAAAGGACTTTGCTTTTCTCCAAAACCATTTTACTATGATTTGCTTGGTCTATTGCATAAAAATTCCACACCACTTTGTCCAGATATGACTGGATGAAAGGGGAAATATCCGCTTTTGTTTTGGCTAACTCAATCACAGATATTGCGACAGCCTCTGTGTTTGTGTTTTCTGGATATTATCAAAGGACTTTATTGTTTTGAATGTTTTTTATCAGGGAACATTTAATTTTGTACTGGGAAACACTCAGTGGTTCCACATGGAGAACCAGCTGTACGCATACATATTTTCTAAGCGAGAAACTAGAGGAACTGCGGTAAACAAACATGATATTTCTGTTTGTATACATGACATTTTATGCACTTGCCTAAAGAAAGCAGTTTGCTTTTCTCCAAAACCATTTTTACTATGATTTGCTTGGTCTATTGCATACAAATTCCACACCACTTTGTCCGGATATGACTGCATGAAACCGGAAATATCCGGTTTTGTTTTGGCTAACTCAATCCCAGATATTGCCACAGCCCCTGTGTTTGTGTTTTCTGGATATTATCAATGGTCATTATTGTTTTGAATTTTTTTTTAATCAGGGAGCATTTAATTTTGTACAGGGAAACAATCACTGGTTCCACATGCAGAAACCAGTTCTTCCTATTCGGGTATTCTAGGGAGAAATCTAGAGGAACGGCGACAAACAAACATGATATTTCTGTTTGTATACATGACATTTTATGCAATGCCTAAAGAAAGGAGTTTGCTTTTCTCCAAAACCATTTTTACTATGATTTGCTTGGTCTATTGCATAGAAATTCCACACCACTTTGTCCGGATATGACTGCATGAAACCGGAAATATCCGGTTTTGTTTTGGCTAACTCAATCCCAGATTGCCACAGCCTCTGGTTTGTGTTTTCTGGATATTATCAATGATCATTATTGTTTTGAAAGTTTTTTTTTTTTTTTAACAGGGAACATTTAATTTTGTACTGGAAAACACTCAGTGGTTCCACATGGAGACACCAGCTCTACGCATACGTATTTTCTAAGCGAGAAACTAGAGGAACTGCGGCAAACAAACATGATATTTCTGTTTGTATACATGACATTTTATGCACTTGCCTGAAGAAAGGAGTTTGCTTTTCTCCAAAACCATTTTTACTATGATTTGCTTGGTCTATTGCATACAAATTCCACACCACTTTGTCCGGATATGACTGGATGAAAGGGGAAATATCCGCTTTTGTTTTGGCTAACTCAATCCCAGTTATTGCCATAGCCCCTGTGTTTGTGTTTTCTGGATATTATCAATGGTCATTATTGTTTTGAACGTTTTTTTTTTAATCAGGGAGCATTTAATTTTGTACAGGGAAACAATCACTGGTTCCACATGCTGAAACCAGTTTTTCTTATTCGTGTATTCTAGGGAGAAAACTAGAGGAACTGCGGCAAACAAACATGATATTTCTGTTTGTATACATGACATTTTATGCACTTGCCTAAAGAAAGGACTTTGCTTTTCTCCAAAACCATTTTACTATGATTTGCTTGGTCTATTGCATAAAAATTCCACACCACTTTGTCCAGATATGACTGGATGAAAGGGGAAATATCCGCTTTTGTTTTGGCTAACTCAATCACAGATATTGCGACAGCCTCTGTGTTTGTGTTTTCTGGATATTATCAAAGGACTTTATTGTTTTGAATGTTTTTTATCAGGGAACATTTAATTTTGTACTGGGAAACACTCAGTGGTTCCACATGGAGACACCAGCTGTACGCATACGTATTTTCTAAGCGAGAAACTAGAGGAACTGCGGTAAACAAACATGATATTTCTGTTTGTATACATGACATTTTATGCACTTGCCTAAAGAAAGCAGTTTGCTTTTCTCCAAAACCATTTTTACTATGATTTGCTTGGTCTATTGCATACAAATTCCACACCACTTTGTCCGGATATGACTGCATGAAACCGGAAATATCCGGTTTTGTTTTGGCTAACTCAATCCCAGATATTGCCACAGCCCCTGTGTTTGTGTTTTCTGGATATTATCAATGGTCATTATTGTTTTGAACGTTTTTTTTTTAATCAGGGAGCATTTAATTTTGTACAGGGAAACAATCACTGGTTCCACATGCAGAAACCAGTTCTTCCTATTCGGGTATTCTAGGGAGAAATCTAGAGGAACGGCGACAAACAAACATGATATTTCTGTTTGTATACATGACATTTTTGCAATGCCTAAAGAAAGGAGTTTGCTTTTCTCCAAAACCATTTTTACTATGATTTGCTTGGTCTATTGCATAGAAATTCCACACCACTTTGTCCGGATATGACTGCATGAAACCGGAAATATCCGGTTTTGTTTTGGCTAACTCAATCCCAGATTGCCACAGCCTCTGGTTTGTGTTTTCTGGATATTATCAATGATCATTATTGTTTTGAAAGTTTTTTTTTTTTTAACAGGGAACATTTAATTTTGTACTGGAAAACACTCAGTGGTTCCACATGGAGACACCAGCTCTACGCATACGTATTTTCTAAGCGAGAAACTAGAGGAACTGCGGCAAACAAACATGATATTTCTGTTTGTATACATGACATTTTATGCACTTGCCTGAAGAAAGGAGTTTGCTTTTCTCCAAAACCATTTTTACTATGATTTGCTTGGTCTATTGCATACAAATTCCACACCACTTTGTCCGGATATGACTGGATGAAAGGGGAAATATCCGGTTTTGTTTTGGCTAACTCAATCCCAGTTATTGCCATAGCCCCTGTGTTTGTGTTTTCTGGATATTATCAATGGTCATTATTGTTTTGAACGTTTTTTTTTTAATCAGGGAGCATTTAATTTTGTACAGGGAAACAATCACTGGTTCCACATGCTGAAACCAGTTTTTCTTATTCGTGTATTCTAGGGAGAAAACTAGAGGAACTGCGGCAAACAAACATGATATTTCTGTTTGTATACATGACATTTTATGCACTTGCCTAAAGAAAGGACTTTGCTTTTCTCCAAAACCATTTTACTATGATTTGCTTGGTCTATTGCATAAAAATTCCACACCACTTTGTCCAGATATGACTGGATGAAAGGGGAAATATCCGCTTTTGTTTTGGCTAACTCAATCACAGATATTGCGACAGCCTCTGTGTTTGTGTTTTCTGGATATTATCAAAGGACTTTATTGTTTTGAATGTTTTTTATCAGGGAACATTTAATTTTGTACTGGGAAACACTCAGTGGTTCCACATGGAGACACCAGCTGTACGCATACGTATTTTCTAAGCGAGAAACTAGAGGAACTGCGGTAAACAAACATGATATTTCTGTTTGTATACATGACATTTTATGCACTTCCCTAAAGAAAGCAGTTTGCTTTTCTCCAAAACCATTTTTACTATGATTTGCTTGGTCTATTGCATACAAATTCCACACCACTTTGTCCGGATATGACTGCATGAAACCGGAAATATCCGGTTTTGTTTTGGCTAACTCAATCCCAGATATTGCCACAGCCCCTGTGTTTGTGTTTTCTGGATATTATCAATGGTCATTATTGTTTTGAATTTTTTTTTAATCAGGGAGCATTTAATTTTGTACAGGGAAACAATCACTGGTTCCACATGCAGAAACCAGTTCTTCCTATTCGGGTATTCTAGGGAGAAATCTAGAGGAACGGCGACAAACAAACATGATATTTCTGTTTGTATACATGACATTTTATGCAATGCCTAAAGAAAGGAGTTTGCTTTTCTCCAAAACCATTTTTACTATGATTTGCTTGGTCTATTGCATAGAAATTCCACACCACTTTGTCCGGATATGACTGCATGAAACCGGAAATATCCGGTTTTGTTTTGGCTAACTCAATCCCAGATTGCCACAGCCTCTGGTTTGTGTTTTCTGGATATTATCAATGATCATTATTGTTTTGAAAGTTTTTTTTTTTTTTAACAGGGAACATTTAATTTTGTACTGGAAAACACTCAGTGGTTCCACATGGAGACACCAGCTCTACGCATACGTATTTTCTAAGCGAGAAACTAGAGGAACTGCGGCAAACAAACATGATATTTCTGTTTGTATACATGACATTTTATGCACTTGCCTGAAGAAAGGAGTTTGCTTTTCTCCAAAACCATTTTTACTATGATTTGCTTGGTCTATTGCATACAAATTCCACACCACTTTGTCCGGATATGACTGGATGAAAGGGGAAATATCCGGTTTTGTTTTGGCTAACTCAATCCCAGTTATTGCCATAGCCCCTGTGTTTGTGTTTTCTGGATATTATCAATGGTCATTATTGTTTTGAACGTTTTTTTTTAATCAGGGAGCATTTAATTTTGTACAGGGAAACAATCACTGGTTCCACATGCTGAAACCAGTTTTTCTTATTCGTGTATTCTAGGGAGAAAACTAGAGGAACTGCGGCAAACAAACATGATATTTCTGTTTGTATACATGATATTTTATGCACTTGCCTAAAGAAAGGACTTTGCTTTTCTCCAAAACCATTTTACTATGATTTGCTTGGTCTATTGCATAAAAATTCCACACCACTTTGTCCAGATATGACTGGATGAAAGGGGAAATATCCGCTTTTGTTTTGGCTAACTCAATCACAGATATTGCGACAGCCTCTGTGTTTGTGTTTTCTGGATATTATCAAAGGACTTTATTGTTTTGAATGTTTTTTATCAGGGAACATTTAATTTTGTACTGGGAAACACTCAGTGGTTCCACATGGAGACACCAGCTGTACGCATACATATTTTCTAAGCGAGAAACTAGAGGAACTGCGGTAAACAAACATGATATTTCTGTTTGTATACATGACATTTTATGCACTTGCCTAAAGAAAGCAGTTTGCTTTTCTCCAAAACCATTTTTACTCTGATTTGCTTGGTCTATTGCATACAAATTCCACACCACTTTGTCCGGATATGACTGCATGAAACCGGAAATATCCGGTTTTGTTTTGGCTAACTCAATCCCAGATATTGCCACAGCCCCTGTGTTTGGGTTTTCTGGATATTATCAATGGTCATTATTGTTTTGAACGTTTTTTTTTTAATCAGGGAGCATTTAATTTTGTACAGGGAAACAATCACTGGTTCCACATGCAGAAACCAGTTCTTCCTATTCGGGTATTCTAGGGAGAAATCTAGAGGAACGGCGACAAACAAACATGATATTTCTGTTTGTATACATGACATTTTTGCAATGCCTAAAGAAAGGAGTTTGCTTTTCTCCAAAACCATTTTTACTATGATTTGCTTGGTCTATTGCATAGAAATTCCACACCACTTTGTCCGGATATGACTGCATGAAACCGGAAATATCCGGTTTTGTTTTGGCTAACTCAATCCCAGATTGCCACAGCCTCTGGTTTGTGTTTTCTGGATATTATCAATGATCATTATTGTTTTGAAAGTTTTTTTTTTTTTAACAGGGAACATTTAATTTTGTACTGGAAAACACTCAGTGGTTCCACATGGAGACACCAGCTCTACGCATACGTATTTTCTAAGCGAGAAACTAGAGGAACTGCGGCAAACAAACATGATATTTCTGTTTGTATACATGACATTTTATGCACTTGCCTGAAGAAAGGAGTTTGCTTTTCTCCAAAACCATTTTTACTATGATTTGCTTGGTCTATTGCATACAAATTCCACACCACTTTGTCCGGATATGACTGGATGAAAGGGGAAATATCCGGTTTTGTTTTGGCTAACTCAATCCCAGTTATTGCCATAGCCCCTGTGTTTGTGTTTTCTGGATATTATCAATGGTCATTATTGTTTTGAACGTTTTTTTTTTAATCAGGGAGCATTTAATTTTGTACAGGGAAACAATCACTGGTTCCACATGCTGAAACCAGTTTTTCTTATTCGTGTATTCTAGGGAGAAAACTAGAGGAACTGCGGCAAACAAACATGATATTTCTGTTTGTATACATGACATTTTATGCACTTGCCTAAAGAAAGGACTTTGCTTTTCTCCAAAACCATTTTACTATGATTTGCTTGGTCTATTGCATAAAAATTCCACACCACTTTGTCCAGATATGACTGGATGAAAGGGGAAATATCCGCTTTTGTTTTGGCTAACTCAATCACAGATATTGCGACAGCCTCTGTGTTTGTGTTTTCTGGATATTATCAAAGGACTTTATTGTTTTGAATGTTTTTTATCAGGGAACATTTAATTTTGTACTGGGAAACACTCAGTGGTTCCACATGGAGACACCAGCTGTACGCATACGTATTTTCTAAGCGAGAAACTAGAGGAACTGCGGTAAACAAACATGATATTTCTGTTTGTATACATGACATTTTATGCACTTGCCTAAAGAAAGCAGTTTGCTTTTCTCCAAAACCATTTTTACTATGATTTGCTTGGTCTATTGCATACAAATTCCACACCACTTTGTCCGGATATGACTGCATGAAACCGGAAATATCCGGTTTTGTTTTGGCTAACTCAATCCCAGATATTGCCACAGCCCCTGTGTTTGTGTTTTCTGGATATTATCAATGGTCATTATTGTTTTGAATTTTTTTTTAATCAGGGAGCATTTAATTTTGTACAGGGAAACAATCACTGGTTCCACATGCAGAAACCAGTTCTTCCTATTCGGGTATTCTAGGGAGAAATCTAGAGGAACGGCGACAAACAAACATGATATTTCTGTTTGTATACATGACATTTTATGCAATGCCTAAAGAAAGGAGTTTGCTTTTCTCCAAAACCATTTTTACTATGATTTGCTTGGTCTATTGCATAGAAATTCCACACCACTTTGTCCGGATATGACTGCATGAAACCGGAAATATCCGGTTTTGTTTTGGCTAACTCAATCCCAGATTGCCACAGCCTCTGGTTTGTGTTTTCTGGATATTATCAATGATCATTATTGTTTTGAAAGTTTTTTTTTTTTTTAACAGGGAACATTTAATTTTGTACTGGAAAACACTCAGTGGTTCCACATGGAGACACCAGCTCTACGCATACGTATTTTCTAAGCGAGAAACTAGAGGAACTGCGGCAAACAAACATGATATTTCTGTTTGTATACATGACATTTTATGCACTTGCCTGAAGAAAGGAGTTTGCTTTTCTCCAAAACCATTTTTACTATGATTTGCTTGGTCTATTGCATACAAATTCCACACCACTTTGTCCGGATATGACTGGATGAAAGGGGAAATATCCGGTTTTGTTTTGGCTAACTCAATCCCAGTTATTGCCATAGCCCCTGTGTTTGTGTTTTCTGGATATTATCAATGGTCATTATTGTTTTGAACGTTTTTTTTTAATCAGGGAGCATTTAATTTTGTACAGGGAAACAATCACTGGTTCCACATGCTGAAACCAGTTTTTCTTATTCGTGTATTCTAGGGAGAAAACTAGAGGAACTGCGGCAAACAAACATGATATTTCTGTTTGTATACATGACATTTTATGCACTTGCCTAAAGAAAGGACTTTGCTTTTCTCCAAAACCATTTTACTATGATTTGCTTGGTCTATTGCATAAAAATTCCACACCACTTTGTCCAGATATGACTGGATGAAAGGGGAAATATCCGCTTTTGTTTTGGCTAACTCAATCACAGATATTGCGACAGCCTCTGTGTTTGTGTTTTCTGGATATTATCAAAGGACTTTATTGTTTTGAATGTTTTTTATCAGGGAACATTTAATTTTGTACTGGGAAACACTCAGTGGTTCCACATGGAGACACCAGCTGTACGCATACATATTTTCTAAGCGAGAAACTAGAGGAACTGCGGTAAACAAACATGATATTTCTGTTTGTATACATGACATTTTATGCACTTGCCTAAAGAAAGCAGTTTGCTTTTCTCCAAAACCATTTTTACTATGATTTGCTTGGTCTATTGCATACAAATTCCACACCACTTTGTCCGGATATGACTGCATGAAACCGGAAATATCCGGTTTTGTTTTGGCTAACTCAATCCCAGATATTGCCACAGCCCCTGTGTTTGTGTTTTCTGGATATTATCAATGGTCATTATTGTTTTGAATTTTTTTTTAATCAGGGAGCATTTAATTTTGTACAGGGAAACAATCACTGGTTCCACATGCAGAAACCAGTTCTTCCTATTCGGGTATTCTAGGGAGAAATCTAGAGGAACGGCGACAAACAAACATGATATTTCTGTTTGTATACCTGACATTTTATGCAATGCCTAAAGAAAGGAGTTTGCTTTTCTCCAAAACCATTTTTACTATGATTTGCTTGGTCTATTGCATAGAAATTCCACACCACTTTGTCCGGATATGACTGCATGAAACCGGAAATATCCGGTTTTGTTTTGGCTAACTCAATCCCAGATTGCCACAGCCTCTGGTTTGTGTTTTCTGGATATTATCAATGATCATTATTGTTTTGAAAGTTTTTTTTTTTTTTTTTAACAGGGAACATTTAATTTTGTACTGGAAAACACTCAGTGGTTCCACATGGAGACACCAGCTCTACGCATACGTATTTTCTAAGCGAGAAACTAGAGGAACTGCGGCAAACAAACATGATATTTCTGTTTGTATACATGACATTTTATGCACTTGCCTGAAGAAAGGAGTTTGCTTTTCTCCAAAACCATTTTTACTATGATTTGCTTGGTCTATTGCATACAAATTCCACACCACTTTGTCCGGATATGACTGGATGAAAGGGGAAATATCCGGTTTTGTTTTGGCTAACTCAATCCCAGTTATTGCCATAGCCCCTGTGTTTGTGTTTTCTGGATATTATCAATGGTCATTATTGTTTTGAACGTTTTTTTTTTTAATCAGGGAGCATTTAATTTTGTACAGGGAAACAATCACTGGTTCCACATGCTGAAACCAGTTTTTCTTATTCGTGTATTCTAGGGAGAAAACTAGAGGAACTGCGGCAAACAAACATGATATTTCTGTTTGTATACATGACATTTTATGCACTTGCCTAAAGAAAGGACTTTGCTTTTCTCCAAAACCATTTTACTATGATTTGCTTGGTCTATTGCATAAAAATTCCACACCACTTTGTCCAGATATGACTGGATGAAAGGGGAAATATCCGCTTTTGTTTTGGCTAACTCAATCACAGATATTGCGACAGCCTCTGTGTTTGTGTTTTCTGGATATTATCAAAGGACTTTATTGTTTTGAATGTTTTTTATCAGGGAACATTTAATTTTGTACTGGGAAACACTCAGTGGTTCCACATGGAGACACCAGCTGTACGCATACGTATTTTCTAAGCGAGAAACTAGAGGAACTGCGGTAAACAAACATGATATTTCTGTTTGTATACATGACATTTTATGCACTTGCCTAAAGAAAGCAGTTTGCTTTTCTCCAAAACCATTTTTACTATGATTTGCTTGGTCTATTGCATACAAATTCCACACCACTTTGTCCGGATATGACTGCATGAAACCGGAAATATCCGGTTTTGTTTTGGCTAACTCAATCCCAGATATTGCCACAGCCCCTGTGTTTGTGTTTTCTGGATATTATCAATGGTCATTATTGTTTTGAATTTTTTTTTAATCAGGGAGCATTTAATTTTGTACAGGGAAACAATCACTGGTTCCACATGCAGAAACCAGTTCTTCCTATTCGGGTATTCTAGGGAGAAATCTAGAGGAACGGCGACAAACAAACATGATATTTCTGTTTGTATACATGACATTTTATGCAATGCCTAAAGAAAGGAGTTTGCTTTTCTCCAAAACCATTTTTACTATGATTTGCTTGGTCTATTGCATAGAAATTCCACACCACTTTGTCCGGATATGACTGCATGAAACCGGAAATATCCGGTTTTGTTTTGGCTAACTCAATCCCAGATTGCCACAGCCTCTGGTTTGTGTTTTCTGGATATTATCAATGATAATTATTGTTTTGAAAGTTTTTTTTTTTTTAACAGGGAACATTTAATTTTGTACTGGAAAACACTCAGTGGTTCCACATGGAGACACCAGCTCTACGCATACGTATTTTCTAAGCGAGAAACTAGAGGAACTGCGGCAAACAAACATGATATTTCTGTTTGTATACATGACATTTTATGCACTTGCCTAAAGAAAGGACTTTGCTTTTCTCCAAAACCATTTTACTATGATTTGCTTGGTCTATTGCATAAAAATTCCACACCACTTTGTCCAGATATGACTGGATGAAAGGGGAAATATCCGCTTTTGTTTTGGATAACTCAATCACAGATATTGCGACAGCCTCTGTGTTTCTGTTTTCTGGATATTATCAAAGGACTTTATTGTTTTGAATGTTTTTTATCAGGAAACATTTAATTTTGTACTGGGAAACTCTAATTGGTTCCACATGGAGACACCAGCTCTACACATTCGTATTTTCTAGGAGAAAGCTAGAAGAACTGCGGCAAACAAACATGATATTTCTATTTGTATACATGACATTTTATGCACTTTTCCAACGAAAAGACTTTGCTTTTCTCCAAAACCATTTTTACTATGATTTGCTTGGTCTATTGCATACAAATTCCACACCACTTTGTCCGGATATGACTGCATGAAACCGGAAATATCCGGTTTTGTTTTGGCTAACTCAATCCCAGATATTGCCACAGCCCCTGTGTTTGTGTTTTCTGGATATTATCAATGGTCATTATTGTTTTGAACGTTTTTTTTTAATCAGGGAGCATTTAATTTTGTACAGGGAAACAATCACTGGTTCCACATGCAGAAACCAGTTCTTCCTATTCGTGTATTCTAGGGAGAAAACTAGAGGAACTGCGGGAAACAAACATGATATTTCTGTTTGTATACATGACATTTTATGCACTTGCCTAAAGAAAGGAGTTTGCTTTTCTCCAAAACCATTTTTACTATGATTTACTTGGTCAATTGCATACAAATTCCACACCGCTTTGTCCGGATATGACTGCATGAAACCGGAAATATCCGGTTTTGTTTTGGCTATCTCAATCCCAGATATTGCCACAGCCTCTGTGTTTGTGTTTTCTGGATATTATCAATGATCATTATTGTTTGGAACGTTTTTTTTTTAATCAGGGAGCATTTAATTTTGTACAGGGAAAGAATCTCTGGTTCCACATGGAGAAACCAGCTCTAAACATTTGTAATTTCTAAGCGAGAAACTAGAGGAACTGCGGCAAACCAACCTGATATTTCTGTTTGTATACATGACATTTTATGCAATGCCTAAAGAAAGGAGTTTGCTTTTCTCCAAAACCATTTTTAGTATGAATTTCTTGGTCTATTGCATACAAATTCCACACCACTTTGTCCGGATATGACTGCATGAAACCGGAAATATCCGGTTTTGTTTTGGCTAACTCAATCCCAGATTGCCACAGCCTCTGTGTTTGTGTTTTCTGGATATTATCAATGGTCATTATTCTTTTGAATTTTTTTTAATCAGGGAGCATTTAATTTTGTACAGGGAAACAATCACTGGTTCCACATGCAGAAACCAGCTTTAAACATTTGTAATTTATACGGAGAATGCTAGAGGAACTGCAGCAAACAAACATGATATTTCTGTTTGTATACATGACATTTTATGTACTTGCCTAATGAAATGACTTTGCTTTTCTCCAAAACCATTTTTACTGTAATTCTCTCAGTCCATTGCATACGAATTCCACACCACTTTGTCCGGATATGACTGGATGAAAGGGGAAATATCCGCTTTTGTTTTGGATAACTCAATCACAGATATTGCGACAGCCTCTGTGTTTCTGTTTTCTGGATATTATCAAAGGACTTTATTGTTTTGAATGTTTTTTATCAGGAAACATTTAATTTTGTACTGGGAAACTCTAATTGGTTCCACATGGAGACACCAGCTCTACACATTCGTATTTTCTAGGAGAAAGCTAGAAGAACTGCGGCAAACAAACATGATATTTCTATTTGTATACATGACATTTTATGCACTTTTCCAACGAAAAGACTTTGCTTTTCTCCAAAACCATTTTTACTATGATTTGCTTGGTCTATTGCATACAAATTCCACACCACTTTGTCCGGATATGACTGCATGAAACCGGAAATATCCGGTTTTGTTTTGGCTAACTCAATCCCAGATATTGCCACAGCCCCTGTGTTTGTGTTTTCTGGATATTATCAATGGTCATTATTGTTTTGAACGTTTTTTTTTAATCAGGGAGCATTTAATTTTGTACAGGGAAACAATCACTGGTTCCACATGCAGAAACCAGTTCTTCCTATTCGTGTATTCTAGGGAGAAAACTAGAGGAACTGCGGGAAACAAACATGATATTTCTGTTTGTATACATGACATTTTATGCACTTGCCTAAAGAAAGGAGTTTGCTTTTCTCCAAAACCATTTTTACTATGATTTACTTGGTCAATTGCATACAAATTCCACACCGCTTTGTCCGGATATGACTGCATGAAACCGGAAATATCCGGTTTTGTTTTGGCTAACTCAATCCCAGATATTGCCACAGCCTCTGTGTTTGTGTTTTCTGGATATTATCAATGATCATTATTGTTTGGAACGTTTTTTTTTTAATCAGGGAGCATTTAATTTTGTACAGGGAAAGAATCTCTGGTTCCACATGGAGAAACCAGCTCTAAACATTTGTAATTTCTAAGCGAGAAACTAGAGGAACTGCGGCAAACCAACCTGATATTTCTGTTTGTATACATGACATTTTATGCAATGCCTAAAGAAAGGAGTTTGCTTTTCTCCAAAACCATTTTTAGTATGAATTTCTTGGTCTATTGCATACAAATTCCACACCACTTTGTCCGGATATGACTGCATGAAACCGGAAATATCCGGTTTTGTTTTGGCTAACTCAATCCCAGATTGCCACAGCCTCTGGTTTGTGTTTTCTGGATATTATCAATGATCATTATTGTTTTGAAAGTTTTTTTTTTATCAGGGAACATTTAATTTTGTACTGGAAAACAATCAGTGGTTCCACATGGAGACACCAGCTCTACGCATACGTATTTTCTAAGCGAGAAACTAGAGGAACTGCGGCAAACAAACATGATATTTCTGTTTGTATACATGACATTTTATGCACTTGCCTGAAGAAAGGAGTTTGCTTTTCTCCAAAACCATTTTTACTATGATTTGCTTGGTCTATTGCATACAAATTCCACACCACTTTGTCCGGATATGACTGGATGAAAGGGGAAATATCCGGTTTTGTTTTGGCTAACTCAATCCCAGTTATTGCCATAGCCCCTGTGTTTGTGTTTTCTGGATATTATCAATGGTCATTATTGTTTTGAACGTTTTTTTTTTTAATCAGGGAGCATTTAATTTTGTACAGGGAAACAATCACTGGTTCCACATGCTGAAACCAGTTTTTCTTATTCGTGTATTCTAGGGAGAAAACTAGAGGAACTGCGGCAAACAAACATGATATTTCTGTTTGTATACATGACATTTTATGCACTTGCCTAAAGAAAGGACTTTGCTTTTCTCCAAAACCATTTTTACTATGATTTACTTGGTCAATTGCATACAAATTCCACACCACTTTGTCCGGATATGACTGCATGAAACCGGAAATAACCGGTTTTCTTTTGGCTAACTCAATCCCAGATTGCCACAGCTTCTGTGTTTGTGTTTTCTGGATATTATCAATGATCATTATTGTTTGGAACGTTTTTTTTTAATCAGGGAGCATTTAATTTTGTACAGGGAAAGAATCACTGGTTCCACATGGAGAAACCAGCTCCAAACATTTGTAATTTCTAAGCGAGAAACTAGAGGAACTGCGGCAAACAAACCTGATATTTCTGTTTGTATACATGACATTTTATGCAATGCCTAAAGAAAGGAGTTTGCTTTTCTCCAAAACCATTTTTACTATGATTTGCTTGGTCTATTGCATAGAAATTCCACACCACTTTGTCCGGATATGACTGCATGAAACCGGAAATATCCGGTTTTGTTTTGGCTAACTCAATCCCAGATATTGCCACAGCCCCTGTGTTTGTGTTTTCTGCATATTATCAATGATCATTATTGTTTGGAACGTTTTTTTTTAATCAGGGAGCATTTAATTTTGTACAGGGAAAGAATCACTGGTTCCACATGGAGAAACCAGCTCCAAACATTTGTAATTTCTAAGCGAGAAACTAGAGGAACTGCGGCAAACAAACCTGATATTTCTGTTTGTATACATGACATTTTATGCAATGCCTAAAGAAAGGAGTTTGCTTTTCTCCAAAACCATTTTTACTATGATTTGCTTGGTCTATTGCATACAAATTCCACACCACTTTGTCCGGATATGACTGCATGAAACCGGAAATATCCGGTTTTGTTTTGGCTAACTCAATCCCAGATTGCCACAGCCTCTGTGTTTGTGTTTTCTGGATATTATCAATGGTCATTATTGTTTTGAATTGTTTTTTTTATCAGGGAACATTTAATTTTGTACTGGGAAACACTCAGTGGTTCCACATGGAGACACCAGCTCTACACATTCGTATTTTCTAAGCGAGAAACTAGAGGAACTGCGGCAAACAAACCTGATATTTCTGTTTGTATACATGACATTTTATGCACGTGCCTAAAGAAAGGACTTTGCTTTTCTCCAAAACCATTTTTACTATGATTTGCTTGGTCTATTGCATAGAAATTCCACACCACTTTGTCCGGATATGACTGCATGAAACCGGAAATATCCGGTTTTGTTTTGGCTAACTCAATCCCAGATATTGCCACAGCCCCTGTGTTTGTGTTTTCTGGATATTATCAATGGTCATTATTGTTTTGAACGTTTTTTTTAATCAGGGAGCATTTAATTTTGTACAGGGAAACAATCACTGGTTCCACATGCAGAAACCAGTTCTTCCTATTCGTGTATTCTAGGGAGAAAACTAGAGGAACTGCGGCAAACAAACATGATATTTCTGTTTGTATACATGACATTTTATGCACTTGCCTAAAGAAAGGACTTTGCTTTTGTCCAAACCATTTTTACTATGATTTGCTTGGTCTATTGCATACAAATTCCACACCACTTTGTCCGGATATGACTGGATGAAAGTGGAAATATCCGGTTTTGTTTTGGCTAACTCAATCCCAGATATTGCCATAGCCCCTGTGTTTGTGTGTTCTGGATATTATCAAAGGACTTTATTGTTTTGAATGTTTTTTATCAGGGAACATTTAATTTTGTACTGTGAAACTCTAATTGGTTCCACATGGAGACACCAGCTCTACACATTCGTATTTTCTAGGAGAAAGCTAGAAGAACTGCAGCAAACAAACATGATATTTCTATTTGTATACATGACATTTTATGCACTTGTCCAACGAAAAGACTTTGCTTTTCTCCAAAACCATTTTTACTATGATTTGCTTGGTCTTTTGCATACAAATTCCACACCACTTTGTCCGGATATGACTGCATGAAACCGGAAATATCCGGTTTTGTTTTGGCTAACTCAATCCCAGATTGCCACAGCCCCTGTGTTTGTGTTTTCTGGATCTTACCAATGGTCATTATTGTTTTGAATGTTTTTTTTTAATCAGGGAGCATTTAATTTTGTACAGGGAAGCAATCACTGGTTCCACATCCAGAAACCAGTTCTTCCTATTCGTGTATTCTAGGGAGAAAACTAGAGGAACTGCGGGAAACAAACATGATATTTCTGTTTGTATACATGACATTTTATGCACTTGCCTAAAGAAAGCAGTTTGCTTTTCTCCAAAACCATTTTTACTATGATTTGCTTGGTCTATTGCATACAAATTCCACACCACTTTGTCCGGACATGACTGGATGAAAGGGGAAATATCCGCTTTTGTTTTGGCTAACTCAATCACAGATATTGCGACAGCCTCTGTGTTTCTGTTTTCTGGATATTATCAAAGGACTTTATTGTTTTGAATGTTTTTTATCAGGGAACATTTAATTTTGTACTGGGAAACTCTAATTGGTTCCACATGGAGACACCAGCTCTACACATTCGTATTTTCTAGGAGAAAGCTAGAAGAACTGCGGCAAACAAACATGATATTTCTGTTTGTATACATGACATTTTATGCACTTCCCTAAAGAAAGCAGTTTGCTTTTCTCCAAAACCATTTTTACTATGATTTGCTTGGTCTATTGCATACAAATTCCACACCACTTTGTCCGGATATGACTGCATGAAACCGGAAATATCCGGTTTTGTTTTGGCTAACTCAATCCCAGATATTGCCACAGCCCCTGTGTTTGTGTTTTCTGGATATTATCAATGGTCATTATTGTTTTGAATGTTTTTTTTAATCAGGGAGCATTTAATTTTGTACAGGGAAACAATCACTGGATCCACATGCAGAAACCAGTTCTTCCTATTCGTGTATTCTAGGGAGAAAACTAGAGGAACGGCGGCAAACAAACATGATATTTCTGTTTGTATACTTGACATTTTATGCACTTGCTGAAGAAAGGAGTTTGCTTTTCTCCAAAACCATTTTTACTATGATTTGCTTGGTCTATTGCATACAAATTCCACACCACTTTGTCCGGATATGACTGCATGAAACCGGAAATATCCAGTTTTGTTTTGGCTAACTCAATCCCAAATTGCCACAGCCTCTGTTTTTGTGTTTTCTGGATATTATCAATGGTCATTATTGTTTTGAATTGTTTTTTTTATCAGGGAACATTCAATTTTGTACTGGGAAACACTCAGTGGTTCCACATGGAGACACCAGCTCTACACATTCGTATTTTCTAAGCGAGAAACTAGAGGAACTGCGGCAAACAAACCTGATATTTCTGTTTGTATACATGACATTTTATGCACTTGCCTAAAGAAAGGACTTTGCTTTTCTCCAAAACCATTTTTACTATGATTTGCTTGGTCTATTGCATAGAAATTCCACACCACTTTGTCCGGATATGACTGCATGAAACCGGAAATATCCGGTTTTGTTTTGGCTAACTCAATCCCAGATATTGCCACAGCCCCTGTGTTTGTGTTTTCTGGATATTATCAATGGTCATTATTGTTTTGAACGTTTTTTTTTAATCAGGGAGCATTTAATTTTGTACAGGGAAACAATCACTGGTTCCACATGCAGAAACCAGTTCTTCCTATTCGTGTATTCTAGGGAGAAGACTAGAGGAACTGCGGGAAACAAACATGATATTTCTGTTTGTATACATGACATTTTATGCACTTGCCTAAAGAAAGGAGTTTGCTTTTCTCCAAAACCATTTTTACTATGATTTACTTGGTCAATTGCATACAAATTCCACACCGCTTTGTCCGGATATGACTGCATGAAACCGGAAATATCCGGTTTTGTTTTGGCTAACTCAATCCCAGATATTGCCACAGCCTCTGTGTTTGTGTTTTCTGGATATTATCAATGATCATTATTGTTTGGAACGTTTTTTTTTTAATCAGGGAGCATTTAATTTTGTACAGGGAAAGAATCTCTGGTTCCACATGGAGAAACCAGCTCTAAACATTTGTAATTTCTAAGCGAGAAACTAGAGGAACTGCGGCAAACCAACCTGATATTTCTGTTTGTATACATGACATTTTATGCAATGCCTAAAGAAAGGAGTTTGCTTTTCTCCAAAACCATTTTTACTATGATTTGCTTGGTCTATTGCATACAAATTCCACACCACTTTGTCCGGATATGACTGCATGAAACCGGAAATATCCGGTTTTGTTTTGGCTAACTCAATCCCAGATTGCCACAGCCTCTGGTTTGTGTTTTCTGGATATTATCAATGATCATTATTGTTTTGAAAGTTTTTTTTTTATCAGGGAACATTTAATTTTGTACTGGAAAACAATCAGTGGTTCCACATGGAGACACCAGCTCTACGCATACGTATTTTCTAAGCGAGAAACTAGAGGAACTGCGGCTAACAAACATGATATTTCTGTTTGTATACATGACATTTTATGCACTTGCCTGAAGAAAGGAGTTTGCTTTTCTCCAAAACCATTTTTACTATGATTTGCTTGGTCTATTGCATACAAATTCCACACCACTTTGTCCGGATATGACTGGATGAAAGGGGAAATATCCGGTTTTGTTTTGGCTAACTCAATCCCAGTTATTGCCATAGCCCCTGTCTTTGTGTTTTCTGGATATTATCAATGGTCATTATTGTTTTGAACGTTTTTTTTTTAATCAGGGAGCATTTAATTTTGTACAGGGAAACAATCACTGGTTCCACATGCTGAAACCAGTTTTTCTTATTCGTGTATTCTAGGGAGAAAACTAGAGGAACTGCGGCAAACAAACATGATATTTCTGTTTGTATACATGACATTTTATGCACTTGCCTAAAGAAAGGACTTTGCTTTTCTCCAAAACCATTTTTACTATGATTTACTTGGTCAATTGCATACAAATTCCACACCACTTTGTCCGGATATGACTGCATGAAACCGGAAATAACCGGTTTTCTTTTGGCTAACTCAATCCCAGATTCCCACAGCTTCTGTGTTTGTCTTTTCTGGATATTATCAATGATCATTATTGTTTGGAACGTTTTTTTTTAATCAGGGAGCATTTAATTTTGTACAGGGAAAGAATCACTGGTTCCACATGGAGAAACCAGCTCCAAACATTTGTAATTTCTAAGCGAGAAACTAGAGGAACTGCGGCAAACAAACCTGATATTTCTGTTTGTATACATGACATTTTATGCAATGCCTAAAGAAAGGAGTTTGCTTTTCTCCAAAACCATTTTTACTATGATTTGCTTGGTCTATTGCATAGAAATTCCACACCACTTTGTCCGGATATGACTGCATGAAACCGGAAATATCCGGTTTTGTTTTGGCTAACTCAATCCCAGATATTGCCACAGCCCCTGTGTTTGTGTTTTCTGGATATTATCAATGATCATTATTGTTTTGAAAGCTTTTTTTTTTATCAGGGAACATTTAATTTTGTACTGGAAAACACTCAGTGGTTCCACATGGAGACACCAGCTCTACGCATACGTATTTTCTAAGCGAGAAACTAGAGGAACTGCGGCAAACAAACATGATATTTCTGTTTGTATACATGACATTTTATGCACTTGCCTGAAGAAAGGAGTTTGCTTTTCTCCAAAACCATTTTTACTATGATTTGCTTGGTCTATTGCATACAAATTCCACACCACTTTGTCCGGATATGACTGGATGAAAGGGGAAATATCCGGTTTTGTTTTGGCTAACTCAATCCCAGTTATTGCCATAGCCCCTGTGTTTGTGTTTTCTGGATATTATCAAAGGAGTTTATTGTTTTGAACGTTTTTTTTTTAATCAGGGAGCATTTAATTTTGTACAGGGAAACAATCACTGGTTCCACATGCTGAAACCAGTTTTTCTTATTCGTGTATTCTAGGGAGAAAACTAGAGGAACTGCGGCAAACAAACATGATATTTCTGTTTGTATACATGACATTTTATGCACTTGCCTAAAGAAAGGACTTTGCTTTTCTCCAAAACCATTTTACTATGATTTGCTTGGTCTATTGCATAAAAATTCCACACCACTTTGTCCAGATATGACTGGATGAAAGGGGAAATATCCGCTTTTGTTTTGGCTAACTCAATCACAGATATTGCGACAGCCTCTGTGTTTGTGTTTTCTGGATATTATCAAAGGACTTTATTGTTTTGAATGTTTTTTATCAGGGAACATTTAATTTTGTACTGGGAAACTCTAATTGGTTCCACATGGAGACACCAGCTCTACACATTCGTATTTTCTAGGAGAAAGCTAGAAGAACTGCGGCAAACAAACATGATATTTCTGTTTGTATACATGACATTTTATGCACTTGCCTAAAGAAAGCAGTTTGCTTTTCTCCAAAACCATTTTTACTATGATTTGCTTGGTCTATTGCATACAAATTCCACACCACTTTGTCCGGATATGACTGGATGAAAGGGGAAATATCCGGTTTTGTTTTGGCTAACTCAATCCCAGATATTGCCACAGCCCCTGTGTTTGTGTTTTCTGGATATTATCAATGGTCATTATTGTTTTGAATGTTTTTTTTAATCAGGGAGCATTTAATTTTGTACAGGGAAACAATCACTGGATCCACATGCAGAAACCAGTTCTTCCTATTCGGGTATTCTAGGGAGAAATCTAGAGGAACCGTGGCAAACAAACATGATATTTCTGTTTGTATACTTGACATTTTATGCACTTGCCTGAAGAAAGGAGTTTGCTTTTCTCCAAACCATTTTTACTATGATTTGCTTGGTCTATTGCATACAAATTCCACACCACTTTGTCCGGATATGACTGGATGAAAGTGGAAATATCCGGTTTTGTTTTGGCTAACTCAATCCCAGATATTGCCATAGCCCCTGTGTTTGTGTGTTCTGGATATTATCAAAGGACTTTATTGTTTTGAATGTTTTTTATCAGGGAACATTTAATTTTGTACTGGGAAACTCTAATTGGTTCCACATGGAGACACCAGCTCTACACATTCGTATTTTCTAGGAGAAAGCTAGAAGAAATGCAGCAAACAAACATGATATTTCTATTTGTATACATGACATTTTATGCACTTGTCCAACGAAAAGACTTTGCTTTTCTCCAAAACCATTTTTACTATGATTTGCTTGGTCTATTGCATACAAATTCCACACCACTTTGTCCGGATATGACTGGATGAAACCGGAAATATCCGGTTTTGTTTTGGCTAACTCAATCCCAGATTGCCACAGCCCCTGTGTTTGTGTTTTCTGGATCTTACCAATGGTCATTATTGTTTTGAATGTTTTTTTTTAATCAGGGAGCATTTAATTTTGTACAGGGAAGCAATCACTGGTTCCACATCCAGAAACCAGTTCTTCCTATTCGTGTATTCTAGGGAGAAAACTAGAGGAACTGCGGGAAACAAACATGATATTTCTCTTTGTATACATGACATTTTATGCACTTGCCTAAAGAAAGGAGTTTGCTTTTCTCCAAAACCATTTTTACTATGATTTGCTTGGTCTATTGCATACAAATTCCACACCACTTTGTCCGGACATGACTGGATGAAAGGGGAAATATCCGCTTTTGTTTTGGCTAACTCAATCACAGATATTGCGACAGCCTCTGTGTTTCTGTTTTCTGGATATTATCAAAGGACTTTATTGTTTTGAATGTTTTTTATCAGGGAACATTTAATTTTGTACTGGGAAACTCTAGTTGGTTCCACATGGAGACACCAGCTCTACACATTCGTATTTTCTAGGAGAAAGCTAGAAGAACTGCGGCAAACAAACATGATATTTCTGTTTGTATACATGACATTTTATGCACTTCCCTAAAGAAAGCAGTTTGCTTTTCTCCAAAACCATTTTTACTATGATTTGCTTGGTCTATTGCATACAAATTCCACACCACTTTGTCCGGATATGACTGCATGAAACCGGAAATATCCAGTTTTGTTTTGGCTAACTCAATCCCAAATTGCCACAGCCTCTGTTTTTGTGTTTTCTGGATATTATCAATGGTCATTATTGTTTTGAATTGTTTTTTTTATCAGGGAACATTCAATTTTGTACTGGGAAACACTCAGTGGTTCCACATGGAGACACCAGCTCTACACATTCGTATTTTCTAAGCGAGAAACTAGAGGAACTGCGGCAAACAAACCTGATATTTCTGTTTGTATACATGACATTTTATGCACGTGCCTAAAGAAAGGACTTTGCTTTTCTCCAAAACCATTTTTACTATGATTTGCTTGGTCTATTGCATAGAAATTCCACACCACTTTGTCCGGATATGACTGCATGAAACCGGAAATATCCGGTTTTGTTTTGGCTAACTCAATCCCAGATATTGCCACAGCCCCTGTGTTTGTGTTTTCTGGATATTATCAATGGTCATTATTGTTTTGAACGTTTTTTTTTAATCAGGGAGCATTTAATTTTGTACAGGGAAACAATCACTGGTTCCACATGCAGAAACCAGTTCTTCCTATTCGTGTATTCTAGGGAGAAAACTAGAGGAACTGCGGCAAACAAACATGATATTTCTGTTTGTATACATGACATTTTATGCACTTGCCTAAAGAAAGGACTTTGCTTTTCTCCAAACCATTTTTACTATGATTTGCTTGGTCTATTGCATACAAATTCCACACCACTTTGTCCGGATATGACTGGATGAAAGTGGAAATATCCGGTTTTGTTTTGGCTAACTCAATCCCAGATATTGCCATAGCCCCTGTGTTTGGGTTTTCTGGATATTATCAATGGTCATTATTGTTTTGAACCTTTTTTTTTTAATCAGGGAGCATTTAATTTTATACTGGGAAACAATCACTGGTTCCACATGCAGAAACCAGTTCTTCCTATTCGTGTATTCTAGGAGAAAGCTAGAAGAACTGCGGCAAACAAACATGATATTTCTGTTTGTATACATGACATTTTATGCACTTGCCTAAAGAAAGGAGTTTGCTTTTCACAAAACCATTTTTACTATGATTTGCTTGGTCTATTGCATAGAAATTCCACACCACTTTGTCCGGATATGACTGCATGAAACCGGAAATATCCGGTTTTGTTTTGGCTAACTCAATCCCAGATTGCCACATCCTCTGTGTTTGTGTTTTCTGGATATTACCAATGGTCCTTATTGTTTTGAATGTTTTTTTTTAATCAGTGTGCATTTAATTTTGCACAGGGAAAGAATCACTGGTTCCACATGCAGAAACTAGTTCTTTCTATTCGTGTATTCTAGGGAAAAAACTAGAGGAACTGCGGCAAACAAACATGATATTTCTGTTTGTATACATGACATTTTATGCACTTGCCTAAAGAAAGCAGTTTGCTTTTCTCCAAAACCATTTTTACTATGATTTGCTTGGTCTATTGCATACAAATTCCACACCACTTTGTCCGGATATGACTGCATGAAACCGGAAATATCCGGTTTTGTTTTGGCTAACTCAATCCCAGATATTGCCACAGCCCCTGTGTTTGTGTTTTCTGGATATTATCAATGGTCATTATTGTTTTGAATTATTTTTAATCAGGGAGCATTTAATTTTGTACAGGGAAATAATCACTGGTTCCACATGCAGAAACCAGTTCTTCCTATTCGTGTATTCTAGGGAGAAAACTAGAGGAACTGCGGCAAACAAACATGATATCTCTGATTGTATACATGACATTTTATGCACTTGCCAAAGAAAAGACTTTGCTTTTCTCCAAAACCATTTTACTATGATTTGCTTGGTCTATTGCATACAAATTCCACACCACTTTGTCCGGATATGACTAGATGAAAGGGGAAATATCCGCTTTTGTTTTGGCTAACTCAATCACAGATATTGCGACAGCCTCTGTGTTTTTGTTTTCTGGATATTATCAAAGGACTTTATTGTTTTGAATGTTTTTTATCAGGGAACATTTAATTTTGTACTGGGAAACTCTAATTGGTTCCACATGGAGACACCAGCTCTACACATTCGTATTTTCTAGGAGAAAGCTAGAAGAACTGCGGCAAACAAACATGATATTTCTGTATGTATACATGACATTTTATGCACTTGCCTAAAGAAAGGAGTTTGCTTTTCTCCAAAACCATTTTTACTATGATTTGCTTGGTCTATTGCATAGAAATTCCACACCACTTTGTCCGGATATGACTGCATGAAACCGGAAATATCCGGTTTTTTTTTGGTTAACTCAATCCCAGATATTGCCACAGCCTCTGTGTTTGTGTTTTCTGGATAATACCAATGGTCATTACTGTTTTGAACGTTTTTTTTTTTAATCAGGGAGCATTTAATTTTGTACAGGGAAACAATCACTGGTTCCACATGCAGAAACCAGTTCATCCTATTCGTGTATTCTAGGAAGAAAACTAGAGGAACTGCAGCAAGCAAACATGATATTTCTGTTTGTATACATGACATTTTATGCACTTGCCTAAAGAAAGGAGTTTGCTTTTCTCCAAAACCATTTTTACTATGATTTGCTTGGTCTATTGCATACAAATTCCACACCACTTTGTCCGGATATGACTGCATGAAACTGGAATAATCCGGTTTTGTTTTGGCTAACTCAATCCCAGATTGCCACAGCCTCTGTGTTTGTGTTTTCTGGATATTATCAATGGTCATTATTGTTTTGAATTTTTTTTAATCAGGGAGCATTTAATTTTGTACAGGGAAACAATCACTGGTTCCACATGCAGAAACCAGTTCTTCCTATTCGTGTATTCTAGGGAGAAAACTATAGGAACTGCGGCAAACAAACATGATATCTCTGTTTGTATACACGAATTTTTATGCACTTGCCTAAAGAAAGGACTTTGCTTTTCTCCAAAACCATTTTACTATGATTTGCTTGGTCTATTGCATACAAATTCCACACCACTTTGTCCGGATATGACTGGATGAAAGGGGAAATATCGCTTTTGTTTTGGCTAACTCAATCACAGATATTGCGACAGCCTCTGTGTTTTTGTTTTCTGGATATTATCAAAGGGCTTTATTGTTTTGAATGTTTTTTATCAGGGAACATTTAATTTTGTACTGGGAAACTCTAATTGGTTCCACATGTAGACACCAACTCTACACATTCGTATTTTCTAGGAGAAAGCTAGAAGAACTGCGGCAAACAAACATGATATTTCTGTTTGTATACATGACATTTTATGCACTTGTCTAACGAAAAGTCTTTGCTTTTCTCCAAAACCATTTTTACTATGATTTGCTTGGTCTATTGCATACAAATTCCACACCACTTTGTCCGGATATGACTGCATGAAACTGGAAATATCCGGTTTTTTTTTGGCTAACTCAATCCCAGATTGCCACAGCCTCTGTGTTTGTGTTTTCTGGATATTACCAATGGTCATTATTGTTTTGAATGTTTTTTTTAATCAGTGACCATTTAATTTTGTGCAGGGAAACAATCACTAGTTCCACATGCAGAAACCAGTTCTTCCTATTCGTGTATTCTAGGGAGAAAACTAGAGGAACTGCGGCAAACAAACATGATATTTCTGTTTGTATACATGACATTTTATGCACTTGCCTAAAGAAAGGAGTTTGCTTTTCTCCAAAACCATTTTTACTATGATTTGCTTGGTCTATTGCATAAAAATTCCACACCACTTTGCCCGGATATGACTGCATGAAACCGGAAATATCCGGTTTTGTTTTGGCTAACTCAATCACAGATATTGCCACAGCCTCTGTGTTTGTGTTTTCTGGATATTATCAAAGATCATTATTATTTTGAATGTTTTTTTTTCAGGGAACATTTAATTTTGTACTGGGAAACCCTCAGTGGTTCCACATGGATTAACCAGCTCTAAACATTTGTAAATTATACGGAGAATGCTAGAGGAACTGCAGCAAAAAAACATGATATTTCTGTATGTATACATGACATTTTATGCACCTGCCTAATGAAATGACTTTGCTTTTGTCCAAAACCATTTTACTATGATTTGCTTGGTCTATTGCATACAAATTCCACAACACTTTGTCCGGATATGACTGTATGACACCGGAAATATCCGCTTTTGTTTTGGCTAACTCAATCACAGATATTGCGACAGCATCTGTGTTTGTGTTTTCTGGATATTATCAAAGGACTTTATTGTTTTGAATGTTTTTTATCAGAGAACATTTCATTTTGTACTGGGAAACTAAAATTGTTTCCACATGGAGACACCAGCTCTACACATTCGTATTTTCTAGGAGAAACCTAGAAGAACTGCGGCAAACAAACATGATATTTCTGTTTGTATACATGACATTTTATGCAATTGTCCAAAGAAAAGACTTTGCTTTTCTCCAAAACCATTTTTACTCTGATTTGCTTGGTCTATTGCATACAAATTCCACACCACTTTGTCCGGATAAGACTGCATGAAACCGGAGATATCCGGTTTTGTTTTGGTTAACTCAATCCCAGATATTGCCACAGCTTCTGTGTTTGTGTTTTCTGGATATTACCAATGGTCATTATTGTTTTGAACGTTTTTTTTTAATCAGGGAGCATTTAATTTTGTACAGGGAAACAATCACTGGTTCCACATGCAGAAACCAGTTCTTCCTATTCGTGTATTCTAGGGAGAAAACTAGAGGAACTGCGGCAAGCAAACATGATATTTCTGTTTGTATACATGACATTTTATGCACTTGCCTAAAGAAAGGACTTTGCTTTTCTCCAAAACCATATTTATTGTGATTTTCTCGGTTCATTGCAGAGGAATTCCAGAACACTTTGTCCGGATATGACTGCATGAAACTGGAAATATCCGGTTTTGTTTTGGCTAACTCAATCCCAGATATTGCCACAGCCCCTGTGTTTGGGTTTTCTGGATATTATCAATGGTCATTATTGTTTTGAACCTTTTTTTTTTTAATCAGGGAGCATTTAATTTTATACTGGGAAACAATCACTGGTTCCACATGCAGAAACCAGTTCTTCCTATTCGTGTATTCTAGGAGAAAGCTAGAAGAACTGCGGCAAACAAACATGATATTTCTGTTTGTATACATGACATTTTATGCACTTGCCTAAAGAAAGGAGTTTGCTTTTCACAAAACCATTTTTACTATGATTTGCTTGGTCTATTGCATACAAATTCCACACCACTTTGTCCGGATATGACTGCATGAAACCGGAAATATCCGGTTTTGTTTTGGCTAACTCAATCCCAGATTGCCACATCCTCTGTGTTTGTGTTTTCTGGATATTACCAATGGTCATTATTGTTTTGAATGTTTTTTTTTAATCAGTGTGCATTTAATTTTGCACAGGGAAAGAATCACTGGTTCCACATGCAGAAACCAGTTCTTTCTATTCGTGTATTCTAGGGAAAAAACTAGAGGAACTGCGGCAAACAAACATGATATTTCTGTTTGTATACATGACATTTTATGCACTTGCCTAAAGAAAGGAGTTTGCTTTTCTCCAAAACCATTTTTACTATGATTTGCTTGGTCTATTGCATACAAATTCCACACCACTTTGTCCGGATATGACTGCATGAAACCGGAAATATCCGGTTTTGTTTTGGCTAACTCAATCCCAGATTGCCACAGCCCCTGTGTTTGTTTTTTCTGGATATTATCAATGGTCATTATTGTTTTGAATGTTTTTTAATCAGGGAGCATTTAATTTTGTACAGGGAAATAATCACTGGTTCCACATGCAGAAACCAGTTCTTCCTATTCGTGTATTCTAGGGAGAAAACTAGAGGAACTGCGGCAAACAAACATGATATCTCTGATTGTATACATGACATTTTATGCACTTGCCAAAGAAAAGACTTTGCTTTTCTCCAAAACCATTTTACTATGATTTGCTTGGTCTATTGCATACAAATTCCACACCACTTTGTCCGGATATGACTAGATGAAAGGGGAAATATCCGCTTTTGTTTTGGCTAACTCAATCACAGATATTGCGACAGCCTCTGTGTTTTTGTTTTCTGGATATTATCAAAGGACTTTATTGTTTTGAATGTTTTTTATCAGGGAACATTTAATTTTGTACTGGGAAACTCTAATTGGTTCCACATGGAGACACCAGCTCTACACATTCGTATTTTCTAGGAGAAAGCTAGAAGAACTGCGGCAAACAAACATGATATTTCTGTATGTATACATGACATTTTATGCACTTGCCTAAAGAAAGGAGTTTGCTTTTCTCCAAAACCATTTTTACTATGATTTGCTTGGTCTATTGCATAGAAATTCCACACCACTTTGTCCGGATATGACTGCATGAAACCGGAAATATGCGGTTTTGTTTTGGTTAACTCAATCCCAGATATTGCCACAGCCTCTGTGTTTGTGTTTTCTGGATAATACCAATGGTCATTACTGTTTTGAACGTTTTTTTTTAATCAGGGAGCATTTAATTTTGTACAGGGAAACAATCACTGGTTCCACATGCAGAAACCAGTTCATCCTATTCGTGTATTCTAGGAAGAAAACTAGAGGAACTGCGGCAAGCAAACATGATATTTCTGTTTGTATACATGACATTTTATGCACTTGCCTAAAGAAAGGAGTTTGCTTTTCTCCAAAACCATTTTTACTATGATTTGCTTGGTCTATTGCATACAAATTCCACACCACTTTGTCCGGATATGACTGCATGAAACCGGAAATATCCGGTTTTCTTTTGGCTAACTCAATCCCAGATATTGCCACAGCCCTGTGTTTGTGTTTTCTGGATATTATCAATGGTCATTATTGTTTGGAACGTTTTTTTTTAATCAGGGAGCATTTAATTTTATACAGGGAAACAATCACTGGTTCCACATGCAGAAACCAGTTCTTCCTATTCGTGTATTCTTGGGAGAAAACTAGAGGAACTGCGGCAAGCAAACATGATATTTCTGTTTGTATACATGACATTTTATGCACTTGCCTAAAGAAAGGAGTTTGCTTTTCTCCAAAACCATTTTTACTATGATTTGCTTGGTCTATTGCATACAAATTCCAGACCACTTTGTCCGGATATGACTGCATGAAACCGGAAATATCCGGTTTTGTTTTGGCTAACTCAATCCCAGCTCTTGCCACAGCCCCTGTGTTTGTGTTTTCTGGATATTATCAAAGGACTTTATTGTTTTGAAACATTTTTTTATCAGGGAACATTTAATTTTGTACTGGGAAACACTCAGTGGTTCCACATGGAGAAACCAGCTCTGAACATTTGTAAATTATACGGAGAATGCTAGAGGAACTGCAGCAATCAAACATGATAAATCTGTTTGTATACATGACATTTTATGCACCTGCCTAATGAAAAGACTTTGCTTTTCTCCAAAACCATTTTTACTATGATTTGCTTGGTCTATTGCATACAAATTCCACACCACTTTGTCCGGATATGACTGGATGAAAGGAGAAATATCCGCTTTTGTTTTGGCTAACTCAATCACAGATATTGCGACAGCCTCTGTGTTTGTGTTTTCTGGATATTATCAAAGGACTTTATTGTTTTGAATATTTTTTATCAGGGAACATTTAATTTTGTACTGGGAAACTCTAATTGGTTCCACATGGAGACACCAACTCTACACATTCGTATTTTCTAGGAGAAAGCTAGAAGAACTGCGGCAAACAAACATGATATTTCTGTTTGTATACATGACATTTTATGCACTTGTCTAACGAAAAGATTTTGCTTTTCTCCAAAACCATTTTTACTATGATTTGCTTGGTCTATTGCATACAAATCCCACACCACTTTGTCCGGATATGACTGCATGAAACTGGAAATATCCGGTTTTTTTTTGGCTAACTCAATCCCAGATTGCCACAGCCTCTGTGTTTGTGTTTTCTGGATATTACCAATGGTCATTATTGTTTTGAATGTTTTTTTTTAATCAGTGAGCATTTAATTTTGTGCAGGGAAACAATCACTAGTTCCACATGCAGAAACCAGTTCTTCCTATTCGTGTATTCTAGGGAGAAAACTAGAGGAACTGCGGCAAACAAACATGATATTTCTGTTTGTATACATGACATTTTATGCACTTGCCTAAAGAAAGGAGTTTGCTTTTCTCCAAAACCATTTTTACTATGATTTGCTTGGTCTATTGCATACAAATTCCACACCACTTTGCCCGGATATGACTGCATGAAACCGGAAATATCCCGTTTTGTTTTGGCTAACTCAATCACAGATATTGCCACAGCCTCTGTGTTTGTGTTTTCTGGATATTATCAATGATCATTATTATTTTGAAAGTTTTTTTTTCAGGGAACATTTAATTTTGTACTGGGAAACACTCAGGGGTTCCACGTGGAGACACCAGCTCTACGCATTCGTATTTTCCAAGCGAGAAATTAGAGGAACTTCGGCAAACAAACATGATATTTCTGTTTGTATACATGACATTTTATGCACTTGCCTAAAGAAAGCACTTTGCTTTTCTCTAAAACCATTTTTACTATGATTTGCTTGGTCTATTGCATACAAATTCCACACCACTTTGCCCGGATATGACTGCATGAAACCGGAAATATCCGGTTTTGTTTTGGCTAACTCAATCCCAGATATTGCCACAGACTCTGTGTTTGTGTTTTCTGGATATTACCAATGGTCATTATTGTTTTGAACGTTTTTTTTTAATCAGGGAGCATTTAATTTTGTACAGGGAAACAATCACTGGTTCCACATGCAGAAACCAGTTCTTCCTATTCGGGTATTCTAGGGAGAAAACTAGAGGAACTGCGGCAAGCAAACATGATATTTCTGTTTGTATACATGACATTTTATGCACTTGCCTAAAGAAAGGACTTTGCTTTTCTCCAAAACCATATTTACTGTGATTTTCTCGGTTCATTGCATAGGAATACCAGAACAGTTTGTCCGGATATGACTGCATGAAACCGGAAATATCCGGTTTTGTTTTGGCTAACTCAATCCCAGATATTGCCACAGCCCCTGTGTTTGGGTTTTCTGGATATTATCAATGATGATTATTGTTTTGAACGTTTTTTTTTAATCTGGAGCATTAAATTTTGTACTGGGAAACAATCACTGGTTCCACATGCAGAAACCAGTTCTTCCTATTCGTGTATTCTAGGGAGAAAACTAGAGGAACTGCGGCAAACAAACATGATATTTCTGTTTGTATACATGACATTTTATGCACCTGCCTAATGAAATGACTTTGCTTTTCTCCAAAACCATTTTTACTATGATTTGCTTGGTCTATTGCATACAAATTCCACACCACTTTGTCCGGATATGACTGGATGAAAGGGGAAATATCCGCTTTTGTTTTGGCTAACTCAATCACAGATATTGCGACAACCTCTGTGTTTTTGTTTTCTGGATATTATCAAAGGACTTTATTGTTTTGAATGTTTTTTATCAGGGAACATTTAATTTTGTACTGGGAAACTCTAATTGGTTCCACATGGAGACACCAACTCTACACATTCGTATTTTCTAGGAGAAAGCTAGAAGAACTGCGGCAAACAAACATGATATTTCTGTTTGTATACATGACATTTTATGCACTTGTCTAACGAAAAGACTTTGCTTTTCTCCAAAACCATTTTTACTATGATTTGCTTGGTCTATTGCATACAAATTCCACACCACTTTGTCCGGATATGACTGCATGAAACTGGAAATATCCGGGTTTTTTTTGGCTAACTCAATCCCAGATTGCCACAGCCTCTGTGTTTGTGTTTTCTGGATATTACCAATGGTCATTATTGTTTTGAATGTTTTTTTTAATCAGTGAGCATTTAATTTTGTGCAGGGAAACAATCACTAGTTCCACATGCAGATACCAGTTCTTCCTATTCGTGTATTCTAGGGAGAAAACTAGAGGAACTGCGGCAAACAAACATGATATTTCTGTTTGTATACATGACATTTTATGCACTTGCCTAAAGAAAGGAGTTTGCTTTTCTCCAAAACCATTTTTACTATGATTTGCTTGGTCTATTGCATACAAATTCCACACCACTTTGCCCGGATATGACTGCATGAAACCGGAAATATCCGGTTTTGTTTTGGCTAACTCAATCACAGGTATTGCCACAGCCTCTGTGTTTGTGTTTTCTGGATACTCTCAATGATCATTATTATTTTGAAAGTTTTTTTTTCAGGGAACATTTAATTTTGTACTGGGAAACACTCAGGGGTTCCACGTGGAGACACCAGCTCTACGCATTCGTATTTTCCAAGCGAGAAATTAGAGGAACTTCGGCAAACAAACATGATATTTCTGTTTGTATACATGACATTTTATGCACTTGCCTAAAGAAAGCACTTTGCTTTTCTCCAAAACCATTTTTACTATGATTTGCTTGGTCTATTGCATACAAATACCACACCACTTTGCCCGGATATGACTGCATGAAACCGGAAATATCCGGTTTTGTTTTGGCTAACTCAATCCCAGATATTGCCACAGCCCCTGTGTTTGTGTTTTCTGGATATTACCAATGGTCATTATTGTTTTGAACGTTTTTTTTTAATCAGGGAGCATTTAATTTTGTACAGGGAAACAATCACTGGTTCCACATGCAGAAACCAGTTCTTCCTATTCGGGTATTCTAGGGAGAAAACTAGAGGAACTGCGGCAAGCAAACATGATATTTCTGTTTGTATACATGACATTTTATGCACTTGCCTAAAGAAAGGACTTTGCTTTTCTCCAAAACCATATTTACTGTGATTTTCTCGGTTCATTGCATAGGAATTCCAGAACAGTTTGTCCGGATATGACTGCATGAAACCGGAAATATCCGGTTTTGTTTTGGCTAACTCAATCCCAGATATTGCCACAGCCCCTGTGTTTGGGTTTTCTGGATATTATCAATGGTGATTATTGTTTTGAACGTTTTTTTTTAATCAGGAGCATTTAATTTTGTACTGGGAAACAATCACTGGTTCCACATGCAGAAACCAGTTCTTCCTATTCGTGTATTCTAGGGAGAAAACTAGAGGAACTGCGGCAAACAAACATGATATTTCTGTTTGTATACATGACATTTTATGCACCTGCCTAATGAAATGACTTTGCTTTTCTCCAAAACCATTTTTACTATGATTTGCTTGGTCTATTGCATACAAATTCCACACCACTTTGTCCGGATATGACTGGATGAAAGGGGAAATATCCGCTTTTGTTTTGGCTAACTCAATCACAGATATTGCGACAGCCTCTGTGTTTCTGTTTTCTGGATATTATCAAAGGACTTTATTGTTTTGAATGTTTTTTATCAGGGAACATTTAATTTTGTACTGGGAAACTCTAATTGGTTCCACATGGAGACACCAGCTCTACACATTCGTATTTTCTAGGAGAAAGCTAGAAGAACTGCGGCAAACAAACATGATATTTCTGTTTGTATACATGACATTTTATGCACTTGCCTAAAGAAAGGACTTTTCTTTTCTCCAAAACCATTTTTACTATGATTTGCTTGGTCTATTGCATACAAATTCCACACCACTTTGTCCGGATATGACTGCATGAAACCAGAAATATCAGGTTTTGTTTTGGCTAACTCAATCCCAGATTGCCACAGCCTCTGTGTTTGTGTTTTCTGGATATTACCAATGGTCATTATTGTTTTGAATGTTTTTTTAATCAGTGTGCATTTAATTTTGCACAGGGAAAGAATCACTGGTTCCACATGCAGAAACCAGTTCTTTCTATTCGTGTATTCTAGGGAAAAAACTAGAGGAACTGCGGCAAACAAACATGATATTTCTGTTTGTATACATGACATTTTATGCACTTGCCTAAAGAAAGGAGTTTGCTTTTCTCCAAAACCATTTTTACTATGATTTGCTTGGTCTATTGCATACAAATTCCACACCACTTTGTCCGGATATGACTGCATGAAACCGGAAATATCCGGTTTTGTTTTGGCTAACTCAATCCCAGATTGCCACAGCCCCTGTGTTTGTGTTTTCTGGATATTATCAATGGTCATTATTGTTTTGAATTTTTTTTTAATCAGGGAGCATTTAATTTTGTACTGGGAAATAATCACTGGTTCCACATGCAGAAACCAGTTCTTCCTATTCGTGTATTCTAGGGAGAAAACTAGAGGAACTGCGGCAAACAAACATGATATCTCTGTTTGTATACATGACATTTTATGCACTTGCCTAAAGAAAGGACTTTGCTTTTCTCCAAAACCATTTTACTATGATTTGCTTGGTCTATTGCATACAAATTCCACACCACTTTGTCCGGATATGACTGGATGAAAGGGGACATATCCGCTTTTGTTTTAGCTAACTCAATCACAGATATTGCGACAGCCTCTGTGTTTTTGTTTTCTGGATATTATCAAAGGACTTTATTGTTTTGAATGTTTTTTATCAGGGAACATTTAATTTTGTACTGGGAAACTCTAATTGGTTCCACATGGAGACACCAACTCTACACATTCGTATTTTCTAGGAGAAAGCTAGAAGAACTGCGGCAAACAAACATGATATTTCTGTTTGTATACATGACATTTTATGCACTTGTCTAACGAAAAGACTTTGCTTTTCTCCAAAACCATTTTTACTATGATTTGCTTGGTCTATTGCATACAAATTCCACACCACTTTGTCCGGATATGACTGCATGAAACTGGAAATATCCGGTTTTTTTTTTGGCTAACTCAATCCCAGATTGCCACAGCCTCTGTGTTTGTGTTTTCTGGATATTACCAATGGTCATTATTGTTTTGAATGTTTTTTTTAATCAGTGAGCATTTAATTTTGTGCAGGGAAACAATCACTAGTTCCACATGCAGAAACCAGTTCTTCCTATTCGTGTATTCTAGGGAGAAAACTAGAGGAACTGCGGCAAACAAACATGATATTTCTGTTTGTATACATGACATTTTATGCACTTGCCTAAAGAAAGGAGTTTGCTTTTCTCCAAAACCATTTTTACTATGATTTGCTTGGTCTATTGCATACAAATTCCACACCACTTTACCCGGATATGACTGCATGAAACCGGAAATATCCGGTTTTGTTTTGGCTAACTCAATCAAAGATATTGCCACAGCCTCTGTGTTTGTGTTTTCTGGATATTATCAATGATCATTATTATTTTGAAAGTTTTTTTTTTCAGGGAACATTTAATTTTGTACTGGGAAACACTCAGTGGTTCCACGTGGAGACACCAGCTCTACGCATTCGTATTTTCCAAGCGAGAAATTAGAGGAATTTCGGCAAACAAACATGATATTTCTGTTTGTATACATGACATTTTATGCACTTGCCTAAAGAAAGCACTTTGCTTTTCTCCAAAACCATTTTTACTATGATTTGCTTGGTCTATTGCATACAAATTCCACACCACTTTGCCCGGATATGACTGCATGAAACCGGAAATATCCGGTTTTGTTTTGGCTAACTCAATCCCAGATATTGCCACAGCCCCTGTGTTTGTGTTTTCTGGATATTATCAAAGGACTTTATTGTTTTGAAACATTTTTTTTTATCAGTGAACATTTAATTTTGTACTGGGAAACCCTCAGTGGTTCCACATGGAGAAACCAGCTCTAAACATTTGTAAATTATACGGAGAATGCAAGAGGAACTGCAGCAAAAAAACATGATATTTCTGTATGTATACATGACATTTTATGCACCTGCCTAATGAAATGACTTTGCTTTTCTCCAAAACCATTTTACTATGATTTGCTTGGTCTATTGCATAGAAATTCCACACCACTTTGTCCGGATATGACTGCATGAAACCGGAAATATCCGGTTTTGTTTTGGCTAACTCAACCACAGATATTGCGACAGCATCTGTGTTTGTGTTTTCTGGATATTATCAAAGGACTTTATTGTTTTGAATGTTTTTTATCAGAGAACATTTCATTTTGTACTGGGAAACTAAAATTGTTTCCACATGGAAACACCAGCTCTACACATTCGTATTTTCTAGGAGAAACCTAGAAGAACTGCGGCAAACAAACATGATATTTCTGTTTGTATACATGACCTTTTATGCACTTGTCCAAAGAAAAGACTTTGCTTTTCTCCAAAACCATTTTTACTATGATTTGCTTGGTCTATTGCATACAAATTCCACACCACTTTGTCCGGATATGACTGCATGAAACCGGAAATATCCGGTTTTGTTTTGGTTAACTCAATCCCAGATATTGCCACAGCCTCTGTGTTTGTGTTTTCTGGATATTACCAATGCTCATTATTGTTTTGAACGTTTTTTTTTAATCAGGGAGCATTTAATTTTGTACAGGGAAACAATCACTGGTTCCACATGCAGAAACCAGTTCTTCCTATTCGGGTATTCTAGGGAGAAAACTAGAGGAACTGCGGCAAGCAAACATGATATTTCTGTTTGTATACATGACATTTTATGCACTTGCCTAAAGAAAGGACTTTGCTTTTCTCCAAAACCATATTTACTGTGATTTTCTCGGTTCATTGCATAGGAATTCCAGAACAGTTTGTCCGGATATGACTGCATGAAACCGGAAATATCCGGTTTTGTTTTGGCTAACTCAATCCCAGATATTGCCACAGCCCCTGTGTTTGGGTTTTCTGGATATTATCAATAGTGATTATTGTTTTGAACGTTTTTTTTTTTAATCAGGAGCATTGAATTTTGTACTGGGAAACAATCACTGGTTCCACATGCAGAAACCAGTTCTTCCTATTCGTGTATTCTAGGGAGAAAACTAGAGGAACTGCGGCAAACAAACATGATATTTCTGTTTGTATACATGACATTTTATGCACTTGCCTAATGAAATGACTTTGCTTTTCTCCAAAACCATTTTTACTATGATTTGCTTGGTCTATTGCATAGAAATTCCACACCACTTTGTCCGGATATGACTGGATGAAAGGGGAAATATCCGCTTTTGTTTTGGCTAACTCAATCACAGATATTGCGACAGCCTCTGTGTTTCTGTTTTCTGGATATTATCAAAGGACTTTATTGTTTTGAATGTTTTTTATCAGGGAACATTTAATTTTGTACTGGGAAACTCTAATTGGTTCCACATGGAGACACCAACTCTACACATTCGTATTTTCTAGGAGAAAGCTAGAAGAACTGCGGCAAACAAACATGATATTTCTGTTTGTATACATGACATTTTATGCACTTGCCTAAAGAAAGGACTTTTCTTTTCTCCAAAACCATTTTTACTATGATTTGCTTGGTCTATTGCATACAAATTCCACACCACTTTGTCCGGATATGACTGCATGAAACCAGAAATATCAGGTTTTGTTTTGGCTAACTCAATCCCAGATTGCCACAGCCTCTGTGTTTGTGTTTTCTGGATATTACCAATGGTCATTATTGTTTTGAACGTTTTTTTTAAATCAGGGAGCATTTAATTTTCTACTGGTAAACAATCACTGGTTCCAAATGCAGAAACGAGTTCTTCCTATTCGTGTATTCTAGGGAGAAAACTAGAGGAACTGCGGCAAGCAAACATGATATTTCTGTTTGTATACATGACATTTTATGCACTTGTCCAACAAAAAGACTTTGCTTTTCTCCAAAACCATTTTTACTATGATTTGCTTGGTCTATTGCATACAAATTCCACACCACTTTGTCCGGATATGACTGGATGAAAGGGGAAATATCCGCTTTTGTTTTGGCTAACTCAATCCCAGATTGCCACAGCCCCTGTGTTTGTGTTTTCTGGATATTATCAATGGTCATTATTGTTTTGAATGTTTTTTTTTAATCAGTGAGCATTTAATTTTGTACAGGGAAACAATCACTGGTTCCACATGCAGAAACCAGTTCTTCCTATTCGTGTATTCTAGGGAGAAAACTAGAGGAACTGCGGCAAAGAAACATGATATCTCTGTTTGTATACATGACATTTTATGCACTTGCCTAAAGAAAGGACTTTGCTTTTCTCCAAAACCATTTTACTATGATTTGCTTGGTCTATTGCATACAAATTCCACACCACTTTGTCCGGATATGACTGGATGAAAGGGGAAATATCCGCTTTTGTTTTGGCTAACTCAATCCCAGATTGCCACAGCCTCTGTGTTTGTGTTTTCTGGATATTATCAAAGCACTTTATTGTTTTCAAACATTTTTTAATCAGGGAACATTTAATTTTGTACTGGGAAACCCTCAGTGGTTCCACATGGAGAAACCAGCTCTAAACATTTGTAAATTATACGGAGAATGCTAGAGGAACTGCAGCAAACAAACATCATAATTCTGTTTGTATACATGACATTTTATGCCCTTGCCTAATGAAATGACTTTGCTTTTCTCCAAAACCATTTTTACTATGATTTGCTTGGTCTATTGCATACAAATTCCACACCACTTTGTCCGGATATGACTGGATGAAAGGGGAAATATCCGCTTTTGTTTTGGCTAACTCAATCACAGATATTGCGACAGCCTCTGTGTTTGCGTTTTCTGGATATTATCAAAGGACTTTATTGTTTTGAATGTTTTTTATCAGGGAACATTTAATTTTGTACTGGGAAACTCTATTTGGTTCCACATGGAGACACCAGCTCTACACATTCGTATTTTCTAGGAGAATGCTAGAAGAACTGCGGCAAAAAAACATGATATTTCTGTTTGTATACAAGACATTTTATGCAATTGTCCAACGAAAAGACTTTGCTTTTCTCCAAAACCATTTTACTATGATTTGCTTGGTCTATTGCATACAAATTCCACACCACTTTGTCCGGATATGACTGCATGAAACCGGAAATATCCGGTTTTGTTTTGGTTACTCAATCCCAGATATTGCCACAGCCTCTGTGTTTGTGTTTTCTGGATATTACCAATGGTCATGATTGTTTTGAAAGTTTATTTTTTCATCAGGGAACATTTAATTTTGTACTGGGAAACACTCAGTGGTTCCACATGGAGACACCAGCTCTACACATTCGTATTTTCTAAGCGAGAAACTAGAGGAACTGCGGCAAACAAACATGATATTTCTGTTTGTATACATGACATTTTATGCACTTGCCTAAAGAAAGGAGTTTGCTTTTCTCCAAAACCATTTTTAGTATGAATTGCTTGGTCTATTGCATACAAATCCACACCACTTTGTCCGGATATGACTGCATGAAACCGGAAATATCCGGTTTTGTTTTGGCTAACTCAATCCCAGATATTGCCACAGCCCCTGTGTTTGTGTTTTCTGGATATTATCAATGGACATTATTGTTTGGAACGTTTTTTTTAAATCAGGGAGCATTTAATTTTCTACTGGTGAACAATTACTGGTTCCAAATGCAGAAACGAGTTCTTCCTATTCGTGTATTCTAGGGAGAAAACTAGAGGAACTGCGGCAAGCAAACATGATATTTCTGTTTGTATACATGACATTTTATGCACTTGTCCAACGAAAAGACTTTGCTTTTCTCCAAAACCATTTTTACTATGATTTGCTTGGTCTATTGCATACAAATTCCACACCACTTTGTCCGGATATGACTGCATGAAACCGGAAATATCCGGTTTTGTTTTGGCTAACTCAATCCCAGATATTGCCACAGCCACTGTGTTTGTGTTTTCTGGATATTATCAATGGTCATTATTGTTTGGAACGTTTTTTTTAAATCAGGGAGCACTTAATTTTCTACTGGGAAACAATCACTGGTTCCAAATGCAGAAACCAGTTCTTCCTATTCGTGTATTCTAGGGAGAAAACTAGAGGAACTGCGGCAAGCAAACATGATATTTCTGTTTGTATACATGACATTTTATGCACTTTGCTAAAGAAAGGACTTTGCCTTTCTCCAAAACCATTTTTACCATGATTTGCTTGGTCTATTGCATACAAATTCCACACCACTTTGTCCGGATATGACTGCATGAAACCGGAAATATCCGGTTTTGTTTTGGCTAAATCAATCCCAGATTTTGCCACAGCCCCTGTGTTTGTGTTTTCTGGATATTATCAATGGTCATTATTGTTTTGAACGTTTTTTTTTAATCAGGGAGCATTTAATTTTGTACAGGGAAACAATCACTGGTTCCACATGCAGAAACCAGTTCTTCCTATTCGTGTATTCTAGGGAGAAAACTAGAGGAACTGCGGCAAACAAACATGATATCTCTGTTTGTATACATGACATTTTATGCAATTGCCTAAAGAAAGGACTTTGCTTTTCTCCAAAACCATTTTACTATGATTTGCTTGGTCTATTGCATACAGATTCCACACCACTTTGTCCGGATATGACTGCATGAAACCGGAAATATCCGGTTTTGTTTTGGCTAACTCAATCAAAGATATTGCCACAGCCTCTGTGTTTGTGTTTTCTGGATATTACCAATGGTCATGATTGTTTTGAAAGTTTTTTTTTTTTCATCAGGGAACATTTAATTTTGTACTGGGAAACACTCAGTGGTTCCACATGGAGACCCCAGCTCTACACATTCGTATTTTCTAAGCGAGAAACTAGAGGAACTGTGGCAAACAAACATGATATTTCTGTTTGTATACATGACATTTTATGCACTTGTCCAAAGAAAAGACTTTGCTTTGCTCCAAAACCATTTTTACTATGATTTGCTTGGTCTATTGCATACAAATTCCACACCACTTTGTCCGGATATGACTGCATGAAACCGGAAATATCCAGTTTTGTTTTGGCTAACTCAATCCCAGATATTGCCACAGCCTCTGTGTTTGTGTTTTCTGGATATTATCAATGGTCATTATTGTTTGGAACGTTTTTTTTAAATCAGGGAGCACTTAATTTTCTACTGGGAAACAATCACTGGTTCCACATGCAGAAACCAGTTCTTCCTATTCGGGTATTCTAGGGAGAAATCTAGAGGAACGGCGGCAAACAAACATGATATTTCTGTTTGTATACATGACATTTTATGCACTTGCCTAAAGAAAGGACTTTGCTTTTCTCCAAAACCATTTTACTATGATTTGCTTGGTCTATTGCATACAAATTCCACACCACTTTGTCCGGATATGACTGGATGAAAGGGGAAATATCCGCTTTTGTTTTGGCTAACTCAATCCCAGATTGCCACAGCCTCTGTGTTTGTGTTTTCTGGATATTATCAAAGGACTTTATTGTTTTGAATGTTTTTTATCAGGGAACATTTAATTTTGTACTGGGAAACTCTAATTGGTTCCACATGGAGACACAAGCTCTACACATTCGTATTTTCTAGGAGAAAGCTAGAAGAACTGCGGCAAACAAACATGATATTTCTGTTTGTATACATGACATTTTATGCACTTGTCCAACGAAAAGACTTTGCTTTTCTCCAAAACCATTTTTACTATGATTTGCTTGGTCTATTGCATACAAATTCCACACCACTTTTTCCGGATATGACTGCATGAAACAGGAAATATCAGGTTTTGTTTTGGCTAACTCAATCCCAGATTGCCACAGCCTCTGTGTTTGTGTTTTCTGGATATTACCAATGGTCATTGTTGTTTTGAATGTTTTTTTAATCAGTGTGCATTTAATTTTGCACAGGGAAAGAATCACTGGTTCCACATGCAGAAACCAGTTCTTTCTATTCGTGTATTCTAGGGAAAAAACTAGAAGAACTGTGGCAAACAAACATGATATTTCTGTTTGTATACATGACATTTTATGCACTTGCCTGAAGAATGGAGTTTGCTTTTCTCCAAAACCATTTTTACTATGATTTGCTTGGTCTATTGCATACAAATTCCACACCACTTTGTCCGGATATGACTGCATGAAACCGGAAATATCCGCTTTTGTTTTGGCTAACACAATCCCAGATTGCCACAGCCCCTGTGTTTGTGTTTTCTGGATATTATCAATGGTCATTATTGTTTTGAATTTTTTTTAATCAGGGAGCATTTAATTTTGTACAGGGAAACAATCACTGGTTCCACATGCAGAAACCAGTTCTTCCTATTCGTGTATTCTAGGGAGAAAACTAGAAGAACTGCGGCAAACAAACATGATATTTCTGTTTGTATACATGACATTTTATGCACTTGCCTAAAGAAAGGAGTTTGCTTTTCTCCAAAACCATTTTTACTATGATTTGCTTGGTCTATTGCATACAAATTCCACACCACTTTGTCCGGATATGACTGCATGAAACCGGAAATATCCGGTTTTCTTTTGGCTAACTCAATCCCAGATATTGCAACAGCCCCTGTGTTTGTGTTTTCTGGATATTATCAAAGGACTTTATTGTTTTGAAACATTTTTTTTTTATCAGGGAACATTTAATTTTGTACTGGGAAACCCTCAGTGGTTCCACATGGAGAAACCAGCTCTAAACATTTGTAATTTATACGGAGAATGCTAGAGGAACTGCAGCAAACAAACATGATAATTCTGTTTGTATACATGACATTTTATGCACTTGCCTAATGAAATGACTTTGCTTTTCTCCAAAACCATTTTTACTATGATTTGCTTGGTCTATTGCATACAAATTCCACAACACTTTGTCCAGATATGACTGCATGAAACTGGAAATATCCGGTTTTGTTTTGGCTAACTCAATCCCAGATTGCCACAGCCTCTGTGTTTGTGTTTTCTGGATATTACCAATGGTCATTATTGTTTTGAATGTTTTTTTTAATCAGTGATCATTTAATTTTGTGCAGGGAAACAATCACTAGTTCCAAATGCAGAAACCAGTTCTTCCTGTTCGTGTATTCTAGGGAGAAAACTAGAGGAACTGCGGCAAACAAACATGACATTTCTGTTTGTATACATGACATTTTATGCACTTGCCTAAAGAAAGGAGTTTGCTTTTCTCCAAAACCATTTTTACTATGATTTGCTTGGTCTATTGCATACAAATTCCACACCACTTTGCCCGGATATGACTGCATGAAACCGGAAATATCCGCTTTTGTTTTGGCTAACTCAATCACAGATATTGCGAAAGCCTCTGTGTTTCTGTTTTCTGGATATTATCAAAGGACTTTATTGTTTTGAATGTTTTTTATCAGGGAACATTTAATTTTGTACTGGGAAACTCTAATTGGTTCCACATGGAGACACCAGCTCTACACATTCGTATTTTCTTGGAGAAAGCTAGAAGAACTGCGGCAAACAAACATGATATTTCTGTTTGTATACATGACATTTTATGCACTTGCCTAAAGAAAGTAGTTTGCTTTTCACAAAACCATTTTTACTATGATTTGCTTGGTCTATTGCATACAAATTCCACACCACTTTGTCCGGATATGACTGCATGAAACCGGAAATATCCGGTTTTGTTTTGGCTAACTCAATCCCAGATTGCCACAGCCTCTGTGTTTGTATTTTCTGGATATTACCAATGGTCATTATTCTTTTGAATGGTTTTTTTTTAATCAGTGTGCATTTAATTTTGCACAGGGAAACAATCACTGGTTCCAAATGCAGAAACCCGTTCTTTCTATTTGTGTATTATAGGGAAAAAACTAGAGGAACTGCGGCAAACAAACATGATATTTCTGTTTGTATACATGACATTTTATGCACTTCCCTAAAGAAAGGAGTTTGCTTTTCTCCAAAACCATTTTTACTATGATTTGCTTGGTCTATTGCATACAAATTCCACACCACTTTGTCCGGATATGACTGCATGAAACTGGAAATATCCGGTTTTGTTTTGGCTAACTCACTGCCAGATTGCCACAGCCTCTGTGTTTGTGTTTTCTGGATATTATCAATGATCATTAAAGTTTTGAAAGTTTTTTTTTATCAGGGAACATTTAATTTTGTACTGGGAAACACTCAGTGGTTCCACATGGAGACACCAGCTCTACACATTCGTATTTTCTAAGCGAGAAACTAGAGGAACTGCGGCAAACAAACATGATATTTCTGTTTGTATACATGTCATTTTATGCACTTGTCTAAAGAAAGGAGTTTGCTTTTCTCCAAAACCATTTTTACTATGATTTGCTTGGTCTATTGCATACAAATTCCACACCACTTTGCCCGGATATGACTGCATGAAACTGGAAATATCCGGTTTTGTTTTGGCTAACTCAATCCCAGATATTGCCACAGACCCTGTGTTTGTGTTTTCTGGATATTATCAAAGGACTTTATTGTTTTCAAACATTTTTTAATCAGGGAACATTTAATTTTGTACTGGGAAACCCTCAGTGGTTCCACATGGAGAAACCAGCTCTAAACTTTTGTAAATTATACGGAGAATGCTAGAGGGACTGCAGCAAACAAACATCTTAATTCTGTTTGTATACATGACATTTTATGCACCTGCCTAATGAAATGACTTTGCTTTTCTCCAAAACCATTTTTACTATGATTTGCTTGGTCTATTGCATACAAATTCCACACCACTTTGTCCGGATATGACTGGATGAAAGGGGAAATATCCGCTTTTGTTCTGGCTAACTCAATCACAGATATTGCGACAGCCTCTGTGTTTGTGTTTTCTGGATATTATCAAACGACTTTATTGTTTTGAATGTTCTTTATCAGGGAACATTTAATTTTGTACTGGGAAACTCTAATTGGTTCCACATGGAGACACCAGCTCTACACATTCGTATTTTCTAGGAGAATGCTAGAAGAACTGCGGCAAACAAACATGATATTTCTGTTTGTATACATGACATTTTATGCACTTGTCCAACGAAAAGACTTTGCTTTTCTCCAAAACCATTTTTACTATGATTTGCTTGGTCTATTGCATACAAATTCCACACCACTTTGTCCGGATATGACTGCATGAAACTGGAAATATCCGGTTTTTTTTTGGCTAACTCAATCCCAGATTGCCACAGCCTCTGTGTTTGTGTTTTCTGGATATTACCAATGGTCATTATTGTTTTGAATGTTTTTTTTTTAATCAGTGACCATTTAATTTTGTGCAGGGAAACAATCACTAGTTCCACATGCAGAAACCAGTTCTTCCTATTCGTGTATTCTAGGGAGAAAACTAGAGGAACTGTGGCAAACAAACATGATATTTCTGTTTGTATACATGACATTTTATGCACTTGCCTAAAGAAAGGAGTTTGCTTTTCTCCAAAACCATTTTTACTATGATTTGCTTGGTCTATTGCATACAAATTCCACACCACTTTGCCCGGATATGACTGCATGAAACCGGAAATATCCGGTTTTGTTTTGGCTAACTCAATCACAGATATTGCCACAGCCTCTGTGTTTGTGTTTTCTGGATATTATCAATGATCATTATTATTTTGAAAGTTTTTTTTTTCAGGGAACATTTAATTTTGTACTGGGAAACACTGAGTGGTTCCACGTGGAGACACCAGCTCTACGCATTCGTATTTTCTAAGCGAGAAACTAGAGGAACTTCGGCAAACAAACATGATATTTCTGTTTGTATACATGACATTTTATGCCCTTGCCTAATGAAATGACTTTGCTTTTCTCCAAAACCATTTTTACTATGATATTCTTGGTCTATTGCATACAAATTCCACACCACTTTGTCCGGATATGACTGGATGAAAGGGGAAATATCCGCTTTTGTTTTGGCTAACTCAATCACAGATATTGCGAAAGCCTCTGTGTTTCTGTTTTCTGGATATTATCAAAGGACTTTATTGTTTTGAATGTTTTTCATCAGGGAACATTTAATTTTGTACTGGGAAACTCTAATTGGTTCCACATGGAGACACCAGCTCTACACATTCGTATTTTCTAGGAGAAAGCTAGAAGAAGTGCGGCAAACAAACATGATATTTCTGTTTGTATACATGACATTTTATGCACTTGCCTAAAGAAAGTAGTTTGCTTTTCACAAAACCATTTTTACTATGATTTGCTTGGTCTATTGCATACAAATTCCACACCACTTTGTCCGGATATGACTGCATGAAACCGGAAATATCCGGTTTTGTTTTGGCTAACTCAATCCCAGATTGCCACAGCCTCTGTGTTTGTGTTTTCTGGATATTACCAATGGTCATTATTGTTTTGAATGTTTTTTTTTAATCAGTGTGCATTTAATTTTGCACAGGGAAAGAATCACTGGTTCCACATGCAGAAACCAGTTCTTTCTATTCGTGTATTCTAGGGAAAAAACTAGAGGAACTGCGGCAAACAAACATGATATTTCTCTTTGTATACATGACATTTTATGCACTTGCCTAAAGAAAGGAGTTTGCTTTTCTCCAAAACCATTTTTACTATGATTTGCTTGGTCTATTGCATACAAATTCCACACCACTTTGCCCGGATATGACTGCATGAAACTGGAAATATCCGGTTTTGTTTTGGCTAACTCAATCCCAGATTGCCACAGCTTCTGTGTTTGTGTTTTCTGGATATTACCAATGGTCATTATTGTTTTGAATTTTTTTTAATCAGGGAGAATTTAATTTTGAACAGGGAAACAATCACTGGTTCCACATGCAGAAACCAGTTCTTCCTATTCGTGTATTCTAGGGAAAAAACTAGAGGAACTGCGGCAAACAAACATGATATTTCTGTTTGTATACATGACATTTTATGCACTTGCCTAAAGAAAGGAGTTTGCTTTTCTCCAAAACCATTTTTACTATGATTTGCTTGGTCTATTGCATACAAATTCCACACCACTTTGTCCGGATATGACTGCATGAAACCGGAAATATCCGGTTTTCTTTTGGCTAACTCAATCCCAGATATTGCCACAGCCATGTTTTTGTGTTTTCTGGATATTATCAATGGTCATTATTGTTTGGAACGTTTTTTTTTAATCAGGGAGCATTTAATTTTGTTCAGGGAAACAATCACTGGTTCCACATGCAGAAACCAGTTCTTCCTATTCGTGTATTCTTGGGAGAAAACTAGAGGAACTGCGGCAAGCAAACATGATATTTCTGTTTGTATACATGACATTTTATGCACTTGCCTAAAGAAAGGAGTTTGCTTTTCTCCAAAACCATTTTTACTATGATTTGCTTGGTCTATTGCATACAAATTCCAGACCACTTTGTCCGGATATGACTGCATGAAACAGGAAATATCCGGTTTTGTTTTGGCTAACTCAATCCCAGATATTGCCACAGCCCCTGTGTTTGTGTTTTCTGGATATTATCAATGATCATTAAAGTTTTGAAACATTTTTTTTTTATCAGGGAACATTTAATTTTGTACTGGGAAACACTCAGTGGTTCCACATGGAGACACCAGCTCTACACATTCGTATTTTCTAAGCGAGAAACTAGAGGAACTGCGGCAAACAAACATGATATTTCTGTTTCTATACATGACATTTTATGCACTTGTCTAAAGAAAGGAGTTTGCTTTTCTCCAATACCATTTTTACTATGATTTGCTTGGTCTATTGCATACAAATTCCACACCACTTTGCCCGGATATGACTGCATGAAACTGGAAATATCCGGTTTTATTTTGGCTAACTCAATCCCAGATATTGCCACAGACCCTGTGTTTGTGTTTTCTGGATATTATCAAAGGACTTTATTGTTTTCAAACATTTTTTAATCAGGGAACATTTAATTTTGTACTGGGAAACCCTCAGTGGTTCCACATGGAGAAACCAGCACTAAACTTTTGTAAATTATACGGAGAATGCTAGAGGGACTGCAGCAAACAAACATCATATATTATGCACCTGCCTAATGAAATGACTTTGCTTTTCTCCAAAACCATTTTTACTATGATTTGCTTGGTCTATTGCATACAAATTCCACACCACTTTGTCCGGATATGACTGCATGAAACCGGAAATATCCGCTTTTGTTCTGGCTAACTCAATCACAGATATTGCGACAGCCTCTGTGTTTGTGTTTTCTGGATATTATCAAAGGACTTTATTGTTTTGAATGTTCTTTATCAGGGAACATTTAATTTTGTACTGGGAAACTCTAATTGGTTCCACATGGAGACACCAGCTCTACACATTCGTATTTTCTAGGAGAATGCTAGAAGAACTGCGGCAAACAAACATGATATTTCTGTTTGTATACATGACATTTTATGCACTTGTCCAACGAAAAGACTTTGCTTTTCTCCAAAACCATTTTTACTATGATTTGCTTGGTCTATTGCATACAAATTCCACACCACTTTGTCCGGATATGACTGCATGAAACTGGAAATATCCGGTTTTGTTTTGGCTAACTCAATCCCAGATTGCCACAGCTTCTGTGTTTGTGTTTTCTGGATATTACCAATGGTCATTATTGTTTTGAATGTTTTTTTTTAATCAGTGACCATTTAATTTTGTGCAGGGAAACAATCACTAGTTCCACATGCAGAAACCAGTTCTTCCTATTCGTGTATTCTAGGGAGAAAACTAGAGGAACTGCGGCAAACAAACATGATATTTCTGTTTGTATACATGACATTTTATGCACTTGCCTAAAGAAAGGAGTTTGCTTTTCTCCAAAACCATTTTTACTATGATTTGCTTGGTCTATTGCATACAAATTCCACACCACTTTGCCCGGATATGACTGCATGAAACCGGAAATATCCGGTTTTGTTTTGGCTAACTCAATCACAGATATTGCCACAGCCTCTGTGTTTGTGTTTTCTGGATATTATCAATGATCATTATTATTTTGAAATTTTTTTTTTTCAGGGAACATTTAATTTTGTACTGGGAAACACTCAGTGGTTCCACGTGGAGACACCAGCTCTACGCATTCGTATTTTCTAACCGAGAAACTAGAGGAACTTCGGCAAACAAACATGATATTTCTGTTTGTATACATGACATTTTATGCACTTGCCTAAAGAAAGGACTTTGCTTTTCTCCAAAACCATTTTTACTATGATTTGCTTGGTCTATTGCAGACAAATTCCACACCACTTTGCCCGGATATGACTGCATGAAACCGGAAATATCCGGTTTTGTTTTGGCTAACTCAATCCCAGATATTGCCATAGCCCCTGTGTTTGTTTTTTCTGGATATTATCATAGGACTTTATTGTTTTGCAACATTTTTTTTATCAGTGAACATTTAATTTTGTACTGGGAAACCCTCAGTGGTTCCACATGGAGAAACCAGCTCTAAACATTTGTAAATTATACGGAGAATGCTAGAGGAACTGCAGCAAAAAACATGATATTTCTGTTTGTATACATGACATTATATGCACCTGCCTAATGAAATGACTTTGCTTTTCTCCAAAACCATTTTACTATGATTTGCTTGGTCTATTGCATACAAATTCCACACCACTTTGTCCAGATATGACTGCATGAAACCGGAAATATCCGCTTTTGTTTTGGCTAACTCAATCACAGATATTGCGACAGCATCTGTGTTTGTGTTTTCTGGATATTATCAAAGGACTTTATTGTTTTGAATGTTTTTTATCAGAGAACATTTAATTTTGTACTGGGAAACTAAAATTGTTTCCACATGGAGACACCAGCTCTACACATTCGTATTTTCTAGGAGAAACCTAGAAGAACTGTGGCAAACAAACATGATATTTCTGTTTGTATACATGACATTTTATGCACCTGCCTAATGAAATGACTTTGCTTTTCTCCAAAACCATTTTTACTATGATTTGCTTGGTCTATTGCATACAAATTCCACACCACTTTGTCCAGATATGACTGGATGAAAGGGGAAATATCCGCTTTTTTTTTGTCTAACTCAATCACAGATATTGCGAAAGCCTCTGTGTTTCTGTTTTCTGGATATTATCAAAGGACTTTATTGTTTTGAATGTTTTTTATCAGGGAACATTTAATTTTGTACTGGGAAACTCTAATTGGTTCCACATGGAGACACCAGCTCTACACATTCGTATGTTCTAGGAGAAAGCTAGAAGAACTGCGGCAAACAAACATGATATTTCTGTTTGTATACATGACATTTTATGCACTTGCCTAAAGAAAGGAGTTTGCTTTTCTCCAAAACCATTTTTACTATGATTTGCTTGGTCTATTGCATACAAATTCCAGACCACTTTGTCCGGATATGACTGCATGAAACAGGAAATATCCGCTTTTGTTCTGGCTAACTCAATCACAGATATTGCGACAGCCTCTGTGTTTGTGTTTTCTGGATATTATCAAAGGACTTTATTGTTTTGAATGTTCTTTATCAGGGAACATTTAATTTTGTACTGGGAAACTCTAATTGGTTCCACATGGAGACACCAGCTCTACACATTCGTATTTTCTAGGAGAATGCTAGAAGAACTGCGGCAAACAAACATGATATTTCTGTTTGTATACATGACATTTTATGCACTTGTCCAACGAAAAGACTTTGCTTTTCTCCAAAACCATTTTTACTATGATTTGCTTGGTCTATTGCATACAAATTCCACACCACTTTGTCCGGATATGACTGCATGAAACTGGAAATATCCGGTTTTGTTTTGGCTAACTCAATCCCAGATTGCCACAGCTTCTGTGTTTGTGTTTTCTGGATATTACCAATGGTCATTATTGTTTTGAATGTTTTTTTTTAATCAGTGACCATTTAATTTTGTGCAGGGAAACAATCACTAGTTCCACATGCAGAAACCAGTTCTTCCTATTCGTGTATTCTAGGGAGAAAACTAGAGGAACTGCGGCAAACAAACATGATATTTCTGTTTGTATACATGACATTTTATGCACTTGCCTAAAGAAAGGAGTTTGCTTTTCTCCAAAACCATTTTTACTATGATTTGCTTGGTCTATTGCATACAAATTCCACACCACTTTGCCCGGATATGACTGCATGAAACCGGAAATATCCGGTTTTGTTTTGGCTAACTCAATCACAGATATTGCCACAGCCTCTGTGTTTGTGTTTTCTGGATATTATCAATGATCATTATTATTTTGAAATTTTTTTTTTCAGGGAACATTTAATTTTGTACTGGGAAACACTCAGTGGTTCCACGTGGAGACACCAGCTCTACGCATTCGTATTTTCTAACCGAGAAACTAGAGGAACTTCGGCAAACAAACATGATATTTCTGTTTGTATACATGACATTTTATGCACTTGCCTAAAGAAAGGACTTTGCTTTTCTCCAAAACCATTTTTACTATGATTTGCTTGGTCTATTGCAGACAAATTCCACACCACTTTGCCCGGATATGACTGCATGAAACCGGAAATATCCGGTTTTGTTTTGGCTAACTCAATCCCAGATATTGCCATAGCCCCTGTGTTTGTTTTTTCTGGATATTATCATAGGACTTTATTGTTTTGCAACATTTTTTTTATCAGTGAACATTTAATTTTGTACTGGGAAACCCTCAGTGGTTCCACATGGAGAAACCAGCTCTAAACATTTGTAAATTATACGGAGAATGCTAGAGGAACTGCAGCAAAAAACATGATATTTCTGTTTGTATACATGACATTATATGCACCTGCCTAATGAAATGACTTTGCTTTTCTCCAAAACCATTTTTACTATGATTTGCTTGGTCTATTGCATACAAATTCCACACCACTTTGTCCAGATATGACTGCATGAAACCGGAAATATCCGCTTTTGTTTTGGCTAACTCAATCACAGATATTGCGACAGCATCTGTGTTTGTGTTTTCTGGATATTATCAAAGGACTTTATTGTTTTGAATGTTTTTTATCAGAGAACATTTAATTTTGTACTGGGAAACTAAAATTGTTTCCACATGGAGACACCAGCTCTACACATTCGTATTTTCTAGGAGAAACCTAGAAGAACTGTGGCAAACAAACATGATATTTCTGTTTGTATACATGACATTTTATGCACCTGCCTAATGAAATGACTTTGCTTTTCTCCAAAACCATTTTTACTATGATTTGCTTGGTCTATTGCATACAAATTCCACACCACTTTGTCCGGATATGACTGGATGAAAGGGGAAATATCCGCTTTTTTTTTGTCTAACTCAATCACAGATATTGCGAAAGCCTCTGTGTTTCTGTTTTCTGGATATTATCAAAGGACTTTATTGTTTTGAATGTTTTTTATCACGGAACATTTAATTTTGTACTGGGAAACTCTAATTGGTTCCACATGGAGACACCAGCTCTACACATTCGTATGTTCTAGGAGAAAGATAGAAGAACTGCGGCAAACAAACATGATATTTCTGTTTGTATACATGACATTTTATGCACTTGCCTAAAGAAAGGAGTTTGCTTTTCTCCAAAACCATTTTTACTATGATTTGCTTGGTCTATTGCATACAAATTCCAGACCACTTTGTCCGGATATGACTGCATGAAACAGGAAATATCCGCTTTTGTTCTGGCTAACTCAATCACAGATATTGCGACAGCCTCTGTGTTTGTGTTTTCTGGATATTATCAAAGGACTTTATTGTTTTGAATGTTCTTTATCAGGGAACATTTAATTTTGTACTGGGAAACTCTAATTGGTTCCACATGGAGACACCAGCTCTACACATTCGTATTTTCTAGGAGAATGCTAGAAGAACTGCGGCAAACAAACATGATATTTCTGTTTGTATACATGACATTTTATGCACTTGTCCAACGAAAAGACTTTGCTTTTCTCCAAAACCATTTTTACTATGATTTGCTTGGTCTATTGCATACAAATTCCACACCACTTTGTCCGGATATGACTGCATGAAACTGGAAATATCCGGTTTTGTTTTGGCTAACTCAATCCCAGATTGCCACAGCTTCTGTGTTTGTGTTTTCTGGATATTACCAATGGTCATTATTGTTTTGAATGTTTTTTTTTAATCAGTGACCATTTAATTTTGTGCAGGGAAACAATCACTAGTTCCACATGCAGAAACCAGTTCTTCCTATTCGTGTATTCTAGGGAGAAAACTAGAGGAACTGCGGCAAACAAACATGATATTTCTGTTTGTATACATGACATTTTATGCACTTGCCTAAAGAAAGGAGTTTGCTTTTCTCCAAAACCATTTTTACTATGATTTGCTTGGTCTATTGCATACAAATTCCACACCACTTTGCCCGGATATGACTGCATGAAACCGGAAATATCCGGTTTTGTTTTGGCTAACTCAATCACAGATATTGCCACAGCCTCTGTGTTTGTGTTTTCTGGATATTATCAATGATCATTATTATTTTGAAATTTTTTTTTTCAGGGAACATTTAATTTTGTACTGGGAAACACTCAGTGGTTCCACGTGGAGACACCAGCTCTACGCATTCGTATTTTCTAACCAAGAAACTAGAGGAACTGTGGCAAACAAACATGATATTTCTGTTTGTATACATGACATTTTATGCACTTGCCTAAAGAAAGTAGTTTGCTTTTCACAAAACCATTTTTACTATGATTTGCTTGGTCTATTGCATACAAATTCCACACCACTTTGTCCGGATATGACTGCATGAAACCGGAAATATCCGGTTTTGTTTTGGCTAACTCAATCCCAGATTGCCACAGCCTCTGTGTTTGTGTTTTCTGGATATTACCAATGGTCATTATTGTTTTGAATGTTTTTTTTTTAATCAGTGTGCATTTAATTTTGCACAGGGAAAGAATCACTGGTTCCACATGCAGAAACCAGTTCTTTCTATTCGTGTATTCTAGGGAAAAAACTAGAGGAACTGCGGCAAACAAACATGATATTTCTGTTTGTATACATGACATTTTATGCACTTGCCTAAAGAAAGGAGTTTTCTTTTCTCCAAAACCATTTTTACTATGATTTGCTTGGTCTATTGCATACAAATTCCACACCACTTTGTCCGGATATGACTGCATGAAACCGGAAATATCCGGTTTTGTTTTGGCTAACTCACTCCCAGATTGCCACAGCCTCTGTGTTTGTGTTTTCTGGATATTACCAATGGTCATTATTGTTTTGAATGTTTTTTTTTTTAATCAGTGAGCATTTAATTTTGCACAGGGAAAGAATCACTGGTTCCACATGCAGAAACCAGTTCTTCCTATTCGTGTATTCTAGGGAAAAAACTGGAGGATCTGCGGCAAGCAAACATGATATTTCTGTTTGTATACATGACATTTTATGCACTTGCCTAAAGAAAGGAGTTTGCTTTTCTCCAAAACCATTTTACTATGATTTGCTTGGTCTATTGCATACAAATTCCACACCACTTTGCCCGGATATGACTGCATGAAACTGGAAATATCCGGTTTTGTTTTGGCTAAATCAATCCCAGATATTGCCACAGACCCTGTGTTTGTGTTTTCTGGATATTATCAAAGGACTTTATTGTTTTCAAACATTTTTTAATCAGGGAACATTTAATTTTGTACTGGGAAACCCTCAGTGGTTCCACATGGAGAAACCAGCTCTAAACTTTTGTAAATTATACGGAGAATGCTAGAGGGACTGCAGCAAACAAACATCATAATTCTGTATGTATACATGACATTTTATGCACCTGCCTAATGAAATGACTTTGCTTTTCTCCAAAACCATTTTTACTATGATTTGCTTGGTCTATTGCATACAAATTCCACACCACTTTGTCCGGATATGACTGGATGAAAGGGGAAATATCCGCTTTTGTTCTGGCTAACTCAATCACAGATATTGCGACAGCCTCTGTGTTTGTGTTTTCTGGATATTATCAAAGGACTTTATTGTTTTGAATGTTCTTTATCAGGGAACATTTAATTTTGTACTGGGAAACTCTAATTGGTTCCACATGGAGACACCAGCTCTACACATTCGTATTTTCTAGGAGAATGCTAGAAGAACTGCGGCAAACAAACATGATATTTCTGTTTGTATACATGACATTTTATGCACTTGTCCAACGAAAAGACTTTGCTTTTCTCCAAAACCATTTTTACTATGATTTGCTTGGTCTATTGCATACAAATTCCACACCACTTTGTCCGGATATGACTGCATGAAACCGGAAATATCCGGTTTTGTTTTGGCTAACTCAATCCCAGATATTGCCACAGCCCCTGTGTTTGTGTTTTCTGGATATTATCAATGGTCATTATTGTTTGGAAATTTTTTTTAAATCAGGGAGCATTTAATTTTCTACTGGGAAACAATCACTGGTTCCAAATGCAGAAACCAGTTCTTCCTATTCGTGTATTCTAGGGAGAAAACTAGAGGAACTGCGGCAAGCAAACATGATATTTCTGTTTGTATACATGCCATTTTATGCACTTTGCTAAAGAAAGGACTTTGCTTTTCTCCAAAACCATTTTTACTATGATTTGCTTGGTCTATTGCATACAAATTCCACACCACTTTGTCCGGATATGACTGCATGAAACCGGAAATATCCGGTTTTGTTTTGGCTAACTCAATCCCAGATATTGCCACAGCCCCTGTGTTTGTGTTTTCTGGATATTATCAATGGTCATTATTGTTTTGAACGTTTTTTTTAAATCAGGGAGCATTTAATTTTGTACAGGGAAACAATCACTGGTTCCACATGCAGAAACCAGTTCTTCCTATTCGTGTATTCTAGGGAGAAAACTAGAGGAACTGCGGCAAACAAACATGATATCTCTGTTTGTATACATGACATTTTATGCACTTACCTAAAGAAAGGACTTTGCTTTTCTCCAAAACCATTTTACTATGATTTGCTTGGTCTATTGCATACAAATTCCACACCACTTTGTCCGGATATGACTGCATGAAACCGGAAATATCCGGTTTTGTTTTGGCTAACTCAATCCCAGATATTGCCACAGCCTCTGTGTTTGTGTTTTCTGGATATTACCTATGGTCATGATTGTATTGAAAGTTTTTTTTTTTTCATCAGGGAACATTTAATTTTGTACTGGGAAACACTCAGTGGTTCCACATGGAGACACCAGCTCTACACATTCGTATTTTCTAAGCGAGAAACTAGAGGAACTGTGGCAAACAAACATGATATTTCTGTTTGTATACATGACATTTTATGCACTTGTCCAACGAAAAGACTTTGCTTTTCTCCAAAACCATTTTTACTATGATTTGCTTGGTCTATTGCATACAAATTCCACACCACTTTGTCCGGATATGACTGCATGAAAAGGGGAAATATCCGGTTTTGTTTTGGCTAACTCAATCCCAGATATTGCCACAGCCTCTGTGTTTGTGTTTTCTGGATATGATCAAAGGACTTTATTGTTTTGAATGTTTTTATCAGGGAACATTTAATTTTGTACTGGGAAACTCTAATTGGTTCCACATGGAGACACCAGCTCTACACATTCGTATTTTCTAGGAGAAAGCTAGAAGAACTGCGGTAATCAAACATGATATTTCTGTTTGTATAGATGGCATTTTATGCACATGCCTAACGAAAAGACTTTGCTTTTCTCCAAAACCATTTTTACTATGATTTGCTTGGTCTATTGCACACAAATTCCACAGCACTTTGTCCGGATATGACTGCATGCAACCGGAAATATCCGGTTTTGTTTTGGCTAACTCAATCCCAGATTGCCACAGCCTCTGTGTTTGTGTTTTCTGGATATTATCAATGGTCATTATTGTTTGGAACGTTTTTTTTAAATCAGGGAGCACTTAATTTTCTACTGGGAAACAATCACTGGTTCCTCATGCAGAAACCAGTTCTTCCTATTCGTGTATTCTTGGGAGAAAACTAGAGGAACTGCGGCAAGCAAACATGATATCTCTGTTTGTATACATGACATTTTATGCACTTGCCTAAAGAAAGGACTTTGCTTTTCTCCAAAACCATTTTACTATGATTTGCTTGGTCTATTGCATACAAATTCCACACCACTTTGTCCGGATATGACTGGATGAAAGGGGAAATATCCGCTTTTGTTTTGGCTAACTCAATCACAGATATTGCGACAGCCTCTGTGTTTGTGTTTTCTGGATATTATCAAAGGACTTTATTGTTTTGAATGTTTTTTATCAGGGAACATTTAATTTTGTACTGGGAAACTCTAATTGGTTCCACATGGAGACACCAGCTCTACACATTCGTATTTTCTAGGAGAAAGCTAGAAGAACTGCGGCAAACAAACATGATATTTATGTTTGTATACATGACATTTTATGCACTTGTCCAACGAAAAGACTTTGCTTTTCTCCAAAACCATTTTTACTATGATTTGCTTGGTCTATTGCATACAAATTCCACACCACTTTGTCCGGATATGACTGCATGAAACCGGAAATATCCGGTTTTGTTTTGGCTAACTCAATCCCAGATATTGCCACAGCCCCTGTGTTTGTGTTTTCTGGATATTATCAATGGTCATTATTGTTTGGAACGTTTTTTTTAAATCAGGGAGCATTTAATTTTCTACTGGGAAACAATCACTGGTTCCAAATGCAGAAAGCAGTTCTTCCTATTCGTGTATTCTAGGGAGAAAACTAGAGGAACTGCGGCAAACAAACATGATATTTCTGTTTGTATACATGTCATTTTATGCACTTGCCTAAAGAAAGGAGTTTGCTTTTCTCCAAAACCATTTTTACTATGATTTGCTTGGTCTATTGCATACAAATTCCACACCACTTTGCCCGGATATGACTGCATGAAACCGGAAATATCCGGTTTTGTTTTGGCTAACTCAATCCCCGATATTGCCACAGCCCCTGTGTTTGTGTTTTCTGGATATTATCAAAGGACTTTATGGTTTTCAAACATTTTTTAATCAGGGAACATTTAATTTTGTACTGGGAAACCCTCAGTGGTTCCACATGGAGAAACCAGCTCTAAACTTTTGTAAATTATACGGAGAATGCTAGAGGAACTGCAGCAAACAAACATCATAATTCTGTTTGTATACATGACATTTTATGCACCTGCCTAATGAAATGACTTTGCTTTTCTCCAAAACCATTTTTACTATGATTTGCTTGGTCTATTGCATACAAATTCCACACCACTTTGTCCGGATATGACTGGATGAAAGGGGAAATATCCGCTTTTGTTTTGGCTAACTCAATCACAGATATTGCGACAGCCTCTGTGTTTGTGTTTTCTGGATATTATCAAAGGACTTTATTGTTTTGAATGTTCTTTATCAGGGAACATTTAATTTTGTACTGGGAAACTCTAATTGGTTCCACATGGAGACACCAGCGCTACACATTCGTATTTTCTAGGAGAATGCTAGAAGAACTGCGGCAAACAAACATGATATTTCTGTTTGTATACATGACATTTTATGCACTTGTCCAACGAATAGACTTTGCTTTTCCAAAAAACCATTTTTACTATGATTTGCTTGGTCTATTGCATACAAATTCCACACCACTTTGTCTGGATATGACTGCATGAAACTGGAAATATCCGGTTTTGTTTTGGCTAACTCAATCCCAGATATTGCCACAGCCTCTGTGTTTGTGTTTTCTGGATATTACCAATGGTCATGATTGTTTTGAAAGTTTTTTTTTTCATCAGGGAACATTTAATTTTGTACTGGGAAACACTCAGTGGTTCCACATGGAGACACCAGCTCTACACATTCGTATTTTCTAAGCGAGAAACTAGAGGAACTGCGGCAAACAAACATGATATTTCTGTTTGTATACATGACATTTTATGCACTTGTCCAACGAAAAGACTTTGCTTTGCTCCAAAACCATTTTTACTATGATTTGCTTGGTCTATTGCATACAAATTCCACACCACTTTGTCCGGATATGACTGCATGAAACCGGAAATATCCGGTTTTGTTTTCGCTAACTCAATCCCAGATATTGCCACAGCCTCTGTGTTTGTGTTTTCTGGATATTATCAATGGTCATTATTGTTTTGAACGTTTTTTTTTAAATCAGGGAGCACTTAATTTTCTACTGGGAAACAATCACTGGTTCCAAATGCAGAAACCAGTTCTTCCTATTTGTGTATTCTAGGGAGAAAACTAGAGGAACTGAGGCAAGCAAACATGATATTTCTGTTTGTATACATGACATTTTATGCACTTGTCCAACGAAAAGACTTTGCTTTTCTCCAAAACCATTTTACTATGATTTGCTTGGTCTATTGCATACAAATTCCACACCACTTTGTCCGGATATGACTGCATGAAACCGGAAATATCCGGTTTTGTTTTCGCTAACTGAATCCCAGATATTGCCACAGCCTCTGTGTTTGTGTTTTCTGGATATTATCAATGGTCATTATAGTTTTGAATTTTTTTTTAATCAGGGAGCATTTAATTTTGTACAGGGAAACAATCACTGGTTCCACATGCAGAAACCAGTTCTTCCTATTCGTGTATTCTTGGGAGAAAACTAGAGGAACTGCGGCACACAAACATGATATCTCTGTTTGTATACATGACATTTTATGCACTTGCCTAAAGAAAGGACTTTGCTTTTCTCCAAAACCATTTTACTATGATTTGCTTGGTCTATTGCATACAAATTCCACACCACTTTGTCCGGATATGACTGGATGAAAGGGGAAATATCCGCTTTTGTTTTGGCTAACTCAATCACAGATATTGCGACAGCCTCTGTGTTTGTGTTTTCTGGATATTATCAAAGGACTTTATTGTTTTGAATGTTTTTTATCAGGGAACATTTAATTTTGTACTGGGAAACTCTAATTGGTTCCACATGGAGACACCAGCTCTACACATTCGTATTTTCTAGGAGAAACCTAGAAGAACTGCGGCAAACAAACATGATATTTATGTTTGTATACATGACATTTTATGCACTTGTCCAACGAAAAGACTTTGCTTTTCTCCAAAACCATTTTTACTATGATTTGCTTGGTCTATTGCATACAAATTCCACACCACTTTGTCCGGATATGACTGCATGAAACCGGAAATATCCGGTTTTGTTTTGGCTAACTCAATCCCAGATTGCCACAGCCTCTGTGTTTGTGTTTTCTGGATATTACCAATGGTCATTATTGTTTTGAATGTTTTTTTTTAATCAGTGAGCATTTAATTTTGCACAGGGAAAGATTCACTGGTTCCACATGCAGAAACCAGTTCTTCCTATTCATGTATTCCAGGGAAAAAACTAGAGGAACTGCGGCAAACAAACATGATATTTCTGTTTGTATACATGATATTTTATGCACTTGCCTAAAGAAAGGAGTTTGCTTTTCACAAAACCATTTTTACTATGATTTGCTTGGACTATTGCATACAAATTCCACACCACTTTGTCCGGATATGACTGGATGAAAGGGGAAATATCCGCTTTTGTTTTGACTAACTCAATCACAGATATTGCGACAGCCTCTGTGTTTGTGTATTCTGGATATTATCAAAGGACTTTATTGTTTTGAATGTTCTTTATCAGGGAACATTTAATTTTGTACTGGGAAACTCTAATTGGTTCCACATGGAGACACCAGCTCTACACATTCGTATTTTCTAGGAGAATGCTAGAAGAACTGCGGCAAACAAACATGATATTTCTGTTTGTATAGATGGCATTTTATGCACTTGTCCAACGAAAAGACTTTGCTTTTCTCCAAAACCATTTTTACTATGATTTGCTTGGTCTATTGCATACAAATTCCACACCACTTTGTCCGGATATGACTGCATGAAACCGGAAATATCCGGTTTTGTTTTGGCTAACTCAATCCCAGATATTGCCACAGCACCTGTGTTTGTGTTTTCTGGATATTATCAATGGTCATTATTGTTTGGAACGTTTTTTTTAAATCAGGGAGCATTTAATTTTCTACTGGGAAACAATCACTGGTTCCAAATGCAGAAAGCAGTTCTTCCTATTCGTGTATTCTAGGGAGAAAACTAGAGGAAGTGCGGCAAGCAAACATGATATTTCTGTTTGTATACATGACATTTTATGCACTTTGCTAAATAAATGACTTTGCTTTTCTCCAAAACCATTTTTACTATGATTTGCTTGGTCTATTGCATACAAATTCCACAACACTTTGTCCGGATATGACTGCATGAAACCGGAAATATCCGGTTTTGTTTTGGCTAACTCAATCCCAGATATTGCCACAGCCTCTGTGTTTGTGTTTTCTGAATATTACCAATGGTCATGATTGTTTTGAAAGTTTTTTTTTCATCAGGTAACATTTAATTTTGTACTGGGAAACACTCAGTGGTTCCACATGGGGACACCAGCTCTACACATTCGTATTTTCTAAGCGAGAAACTAGAGGAACTGCGGCAAACAAACATGATATTTCTGTTTGTATACATGACATTTTATGCACTTTTCCAACGAAAAGACTTTGCTTTTCTCCAAAACCATTTTTACTATGATTTGCTTGGTCTATTGCATAAAAATTCCATACCACTTTGTCCGGATATGACTGCATGAAACCGGAAATATCCGGTTTTGTTTTGGCTAACTCAATCCCAGATATTGCCACAGCCCCTGTGTTTGTGTTTTCTGGATATTACCAATGGTCATGATTGTTTTGAATGTTTTTTTTTAATCAGTGAGCATTTAATTTTGCACAGGGAAAGAATCACTGGTTCCACATGCAGAAACCAGTTCTTCCTATTCGTGTATTCTAGGGAAAAAACTAGAGGAACTGCGGCCAACGAACATGATATTTCTGTTTCTATACATGACATTTTATGCACTTGCCTAAAGAAAGGAGTTTGCTTTTCTCCAAAACCATTTTTACTATGATTTGCTTGGTCTATTGCATACAAATTCCACACCACTTTGTCCGGATATGACTGCATGAAACCGGAAATATCCGGTTTTGTTTTGGCTAACTCAATCCCAGATTGCCATAGCCTCTGTGTTTGTGTTTTCTGGATATTATCAATGATCATTATTGTTTTGAAAGTATTTTTTTATCAGGGAACATTTAATTTTCTACTGGGAAACACTCAGTGGTTCCACATGGAGACACCAGCTCTACACATTCGTATTTTCTAAGCGAGAAACTAGAGGAACTGCGGCAAACAAACATGATATTTCTGTTTGTATACATGTCATTTTATGCACTTGTCTAAAGAAAGGAGTTTGCTTTTCTCCAAAACCATTTTTACTATGATTTGCTTGGTCTATTGCATACAAATTCCACACCACTTTGCCCAGATATGACTGCATGAAACCGGAAATATCCGGTTTTGTTTGGCTAACTCAATCCCAGATATTGCCACAGCCCCTGTGTTTGTGTTTTCTGGATATTATCAAAGGACTTTATGGTTTTCAAACATTTTTTAATCAGGGAACATTTAATTTTGTACTGGGAAACCCTCAGTGGTTCCACATGGAGAAACCAGCTCTAAACTTTTGTAAATTATACGGAGAATGCTAGAGGAACTGCAGCAAACAAACATCATAATTCTGTTTGTATACATGACATTTTATGCACCTGCCTAATGAAATGACTTTGCTTTTCTCCAAAACCATTTTTACTATGATTTGCTTGGTCTATTGCATACAAATTCCACACCACTTTGTCCGGATATGACTGGATGAAAGGGGAAATATCCGCTTTTGTTTTGGCTAACTCAATCACAGATATTGCGACAGCCTCTGTGTTTGTGTTTTCTGGATATTATCAAAGGACTTTATTGTTTTGAATGTTCTTTATCAGGGAACATTTAATTTTGTACTGGGAAACTCTAATTGGTTCCACATGGAGACACCAGCGCTACACATTCGTATTTTCTAGGAGAATGCTAGAAGAACTGCGGCAAACAAACATGATATTTCTGTTTGTATACATGACATTTTATGCACTTGTCCAACGAAAAGACTTTGCTTTTCTAAAAAACCATTTTTACTATGATTTGCTTGGTCTATTGCATACAAATTCCACACCACTTTGTACGGATATGACTGCATGAAACCGGAAATATCCGGTTTTGTTTTGGCTAACTCAATCCCAGATATTGCCACAGCCTCTGTGTTTGTGTTTTCTGGATATTACCAATGGTCATGATTGTTTTGAAAGTTTTTTTTTCATCAGGGAACATTTAATTTTGTACTGGGAAACACTCAGTGGTTCCACATGGAGACACCAGCTCTACACATTCGTATTTTCTAAGCGAGAAACTAGAGGAACTGCGGTAAACAAACATGATATTTCTGTTTGTATACATGACATTTTATGCACTTGCCTAAAGAAAGGAGTTTGCTTTTCTCCAAAACCATTTTTAGTATGAATTGCTTGGTATATTGCATACAAATTCCACACCACTTTGTCCGGATATGACTGCATGAAACCGGAAATATCCGGTTTTGTTTTGGCTAACTCAATCCCAGATTGTCACAGCCTCTGTGTTTCTGTTTTCTGGATATTACCAATGGTCATGATTGTTTTGAAAGTTTTTTTTTTTCATCAGGGAACATTTAATTTTGTACTGGGAAACACTCATTGGTTCCACATGGAGACACCAGCTCTACACATTCGTATTTTCTAAGCGAGAAACTAGAGGAACTGTGGCAAACAAACATGATATTTCTGTTTGTATACATGACATTTTATGCACTTGTCCAACGAAAAGACTTTGCTTTTCTCCAAAACCATTTTTACTATGATTTGCTTGGTCTATTGCATACAAATTCCACACCACTTTGTCCGGATATGACTGCATGAAACTGGAAATATCCGGTTTTGTTTTGGCTAACTCAATCCCAGATATTGCCACAGCCTCTGTGTTTGTGTTTTCTGGAAATTATCAATGGTCATTATTGTTTGGAACGTTTTTTTTTAAATCAGGGAGCATTTAATTTTCTACTGGGAAACAATCACTGGTTCCAAATGCAGAAACCAGTTCTTCCTATTCGTGTATTCTAGGGAGAAAACTAGAGGAACTGCGGCAAGGAAACATGATATTTCTGTTTGTATACATGACATTTTATGCACTTGTCCAACGAAAGACTTTGCTTTTCTCCAAAACCATTTTTACTATGATTTGCTTGGTCTATTGCATACAAATTCCACACCACTTTGTCCGGATATGACTGCATGAAACCGGAAATATCCGGTTTTGTTTTGGCTAACTCAATCCCAGATATTGCCACAGACCCTGTGTTTGTGTTTTCTGGATATTATCAATGGTCATTATTGTTTTGAATTTTTTTTTAATCAGGGAGCATTTAATTTTGTACAGAGAAACAATCACTGGTTCCACATGTAGAAACCAGTTCTTCCTATTCGTGTATTCTAGGGAGAAAACTAGAGGAACTGCGGCAAACAAACATGATATCTCTGTTTGTATACATGACATTTTATGCACTTGCCTAAAGAAAGGTCTTTGCTTTTCTCCAAAACAATTTTACTATGATTTGCTTGGTCTATTGCATACAAATTCCACACCACTTTGTCCGGATATGACTGGATGAAAGGGGAAATATCCGCTTTTGTTTTGGCTAACTCAATCCCAGATTGCCACAGCCTCTGTGTTTGTGTTTTCTGGATATTATCAAATTATTGTTTTGAATGTTTTTTATCAGGGAATATTTAATTTTATACTGGGAAACTAAAATTGGTTCCACATGGAGACACCAGCTCTACACATTCGTATTTTCAAGGAGAAAGCTAGAAGAACTGCGGCAAACAAACATGATATTTCTGTTTGTATACATGACATTTTATGCACTTGTCCAACGAAAAGACTTTGCTTTTCTCCAAAACCATTTTTACTATGATTTGCTTGGTCTATTGCATACAAATTCCACACCACTTTGTCCGGATATGACTGCATGAAACCGGAAATATCCGGTTTTGTTTTGGCTAACTCAATCCCAGATTGCCAGAGCCTCTGTGTTTGTGTTTTCTGGATATTATCAATGATAATGATTGTTTTGAAAGTTTTTTTTTTCATCAGGGAACATTTAATTTTGTACTGGGAAACACTCTTTGGTTCCACATGGAGACACCAGCTCTACACATTCGTATTTTCTAAGCGAGAAACTAGAGGAACTGCGGCAAACAAACATGATATTTCTGTTTGTATACATGACATTTTATGCATTTGCCTAAAGTAAGGAGTTTGCTTTTCTCCAAAACCATTTTTACTATGATTTGCTTGGTCTATTGCATACAAATTCCACACCACTTTGCCCGGATATGACTGCATGAAACCGGAAATATCCGCTTTTGTTTTGGCTAACTCAATCACAGATATTGCCACAGCCTCTGTGTTTGTGTTTTCTGGATATTATCAAAGGACTTTATTGTTTTGAAACATTTTTTTTTCATCAGGGAACATTTAATTTAATACTGGGAAACCCTAGTGGTTCCACATGGAGAAACCAGCTCTAAACATTTGTAAATTATACGGAGAATGCTAGAGGAACTGCAGCAAACCACCATGATATCTCTGTTTGTATACATGACATTTTATGCACCTGCCTAATGAAATGACTTTGCTTTTCTCCAAAACCATTTTTACTATGATTTGCTTGGTCTATTGCATACAAATTCCACACCACTTTGTCAGGATATGACTGGATGAAAGGGGAAATATCTGCTTCTGTTTTGGCTAACTCAATCACAGATATTGCGACAGCCTCTGTGTTTGTGTTTTCTGGATATTATCAAAGGACTTTATTGTTTTGAATGTTTTTTATCAGGGAACATTTAATTTTGTACTGGGAAACTCTAATTGGTTCCACATGGAGACACCAGCTCTACACATTCGTATTTTCTAGGAGAAAGCTAGAAGAACTGCGGCAAACAAACATGATATTTCTGTTTGTATACATGACATTTTATGCACTTGCTTAAAGAAAGGAGTTTGCTTTTCTCCAAAACCATTTTTACTATGATTTGCTTGGTCTATTGCATACAAATTCCACACCACTTTGTCCGGATATGACTGCATGAAACCGGAAATATCCGGTTTTGTTTTGGCTAAATCAATCCCAGATATTGCAACAGCCCCTGTTTTTGTGTTTTCTGGATATTATCAATGGTCATTATTGTTTTGAATGTTTTTTTTAATCAGGGAGCATTTAATTTTGTACAGGGAAACAATCACTGGTTCCACATGTAGAAACCAGTTCTTCCTATTCGTGTATTCTAGGGAGAAATCTAGAAGAACGGCGGCAAACAAACATGATATTTCTGTTTGTATACATGACATTTTATGCACTTGCCTGAAGAAAGGAGGTTGCTTTTCTCCAAAACCATTTTTACTATGATTTGCTTGGTCTATTGCATACAAATTCCACACCACTTTGTCCGGATATGACTGCATGAAACCGGAAATATCCGGTTTTGTTTTGGCTAACTCAATCCCAGATTGCCACAGCCTCTGTGTTTGTGTTTTCTGGATATTACCAATGGTCATGATTGTTTTGAAAGTTTTTTTTTTCATCAGGGAACATTTATTTTTGTACTGGGAAACACTCAGTGGTTCCACATGGAGACACCAGCTCTACACATTCGTATTTTCTAAGCGAGAAACTAGAGGAACTGCGGCAAACAAACATGATATTTCTGTTAGTATACATGACATTTTATGCACTTGCCTAAAGAAAGGAGTTTGCTTTTCTCCAAAACAATTTTTAGTATGAATTGGTTAGTATATTGCATACAAATTCCACAACACTTTGTCCGGATATGACTGCATGAAACCGGAAATATCCGGTTTTGTTTTGGCTAACTCAATCCCAGATTGCCACAGCCTCTGTGTTTCTGTTTTCTGGATATTACCAATGGTCATGATTGTTTTGAAAGTTTTTTTTTTTTTTCATCAGGGAACATTTAATTTTGTACTGGGAAACACTCATTGGTTCCACATGGAGACACCAGCTCTACACATTCGTATTTTCTAAGCGAGAAACTAGAGGAACTGTGGCAAACAAACATGATATTTCTGTTTGTATACATGACATTTTATGCACTTGTCCAACGAAAAGACTTTGCTTTTCTCCAAAACCATTTTTACTATGATTTGCTTGGTCTATTGCATACAAATTCCACACCACTTTGTCCGGATATGACTGCATGAAACTGGAAATATCCGGTTTTGTTTTGGCTAACTCAATCCCAGATATTGCCACAGCCTCTGTGTTTGTGTTTTCTGGAAATTATCAATGGTCATTATTGTTTGGAACGTTTTTTTTTAAATCAGGGAGCATTTAATTTTCTACTGGGAAACAATCACTGGTTCCAAATGCAGAAACCAGTTCTTCCTATTCGTGTATTCTAGGGAGAAAACTAGAGGAACTGCGGCAAGCAAACATGATATTTCTGTTTGTATACATGACATTTTATGCACTTGCCTAAAGAAAGGAGTTTGCTTTTCTCCAAAACCATTTTTACTATGATTTGCTTGGTCTATTGCATACAAATTCCACACCACTTTGTCCGGATATGACTGCATGAAACCGGAAATATCCGGTTTTGTTTTGGCTAACTCAATCCCAGATATTGCCACAGCCCCTGTGTTTGTGTTTTCTGGATATTATCAAAGGACTTTATGGTTTTCAAACATTTTTTAATCAGGGAACATTTAATTTTGTACTGGGAAACCCTCAGTGGTTCCACATGGAGAAACCAGCTCTAAACTTTTGTAAATTATACGGAGAATGCTAGAGGAACTGCAGCAAACAAACATCATAATTCTGTTTGTATACATGACATTTTATGCACCTGCCTAATGAAATGACTTTGCTTTTCTCCAAAACCATTTTTACTATGATTTGCTTGGTCTATTGCATACAAATTCCACACCACTTTGTCCGGATATGACTGGATGAAAGGGGAAATATCCGCTTTTGTTTTGGCTAACTCAATCACAGATATTGCGACAGCCTCTGTGTTTGTGTTTTCTGGATATTATCAAAGGACTTTATTGTTTTGAATGTTCTTTATCAGGGAACATTTAATTTTGTACTGGGAAACTCTAATTGGTTCCACATGGAGACACCAGCGCTACACATTCGTATTTTCTAGGAGAATGCTAGAAGAACTGCGGCAAACAAACATGATATTTCTGTTTGTATACATGACATTTTATGCACTTGTCCAACGAAAAGACTTTGCTTTTCTAAAAAACCAATTTACTATGATTTGCTTGGTCTATTGCATACAAATTCCACACCACTTTGTACGGATATGACTGCATGAAACCGGAAATATCCGGTTTTGTTTTGGCTAACTCAATCCCAGATTGCCACAGCCTCTGTGTTTGTGTTTTCTGGATATTACCAATGGTCATTATTGTTTTGAATGTTTTTTTTTAATCAGTGAGCATTTAATTTTGCACAGGGAAAGAATCACTGGTTCCACATGCAGAAACCAGTTCTTCCTATTCGTGTATTCTAGGGAAAAAACTAGAGGAACTGCGGCCAACGAACATGATATTTCTGTTTCTATACATGACATTTTATGCACTTGCCTAAAGAAAGGAGTTTGCTTTTCTCCAAAACCATTTTTACTATGATTTGCTTGGTCTATTGCATACAAATTCCACACCACTTTGTCCGGATATGACTGCATGAAACCGGAAATATCCGGTTTTGTTTTGGCTAACTCAATCCCAGATTGCCATAGCCTCTGTGTTTGTGCTTTCTGGATATTATCAATGATCATTATTGTTTTGAAAGTATTTTTTTATCAGGGAACATTTAATTTTCTACTGGGAAACACTCAGTGGTTCCACATGGAGACACCAGCTCTACACATTCGTATTTTCTAAGCGAGAAACTAGAGGAACTGCAGCAAACAAACATGATATTTCTGTTTGTATACATGTCATTTTATGCACTTGTCTAAAGAAAGGAGTTTGCTTTTCTCCAAAACCATTTTTACTATGATTTGCTTGGTCTATTGCATACAAATTCCACACCACTTTGCCCAGATATGACTGCATGAAATCGGAAATATCCGGTTTTGTTTTGGCTAACTCAATCCCAGATATTGCCACAGCCCCTGTGTTTGTGTTTTCTGGATATTATCAAAGGACTTTATGGTTTTCAAACATTTTTTAATCAGGGAACATTTAATTTTGTACTGGGAAACCCTCAGTGGTTCCACATGGAGAAACCAGCTCTAAACTTTTGTAAATTATACGGAGAATGCTAGAGGAACTGCAGCAAACAAACATCATAATTCTGTTTGTATACATGACATTTTATGCACCTGCCTAATGAAATGACTTTGCTTTTCTCCAAAACCATTTTTACTATGATTTGCTTGGTCTATTGCATACAAATTCCACACCACTTTGTCCGGATATGACTGGATGAAAGGGGAAATATCCGCTTTTGTTTTGGCTAACTCAATCACAGATATTGCGACAGCCTCTGTGTTTGTGTTTTCTGGATATTATCAAAGGACTTTATTGTTTTGAATGTTCTTTATCAGGGAACATTTAGTTTTGTACTGGGAAACTCTAATTGGTTCCACATGGAGACACCAGCGCTACACATTTGTATTTTCTAGGAGAATGCTAGAAGAACTGCGGCAAACAAACATGATATTTCTGTTTGTATACATGACATTTTATGCACTTGTCCAACGAAAAGACTTTGCTTTTCTAAAAAACCATTTTTACTATGATTTGCTTGGTCTATTGCATACAAATTCCACACCACTTTGTACGGATATGACTGCATGAAACCGGAAATATCCGGTTTTGTTTTGGCTAACTCAATCCCAGATATTGCCACAGCCTCTGTGTTTGTGTTTTCTGGATATTACCAATGGTCATGATTGTTTTGAAAGTTTTTTTTTCATCAGGGAACATTTAATTTTGTACTGGGAAACACTCAGTGGTTCCACATGGAGACACCAGCTCTACACATTCGTATTTTCTAAGCGAGAAACTAGAGGAACTGCGGTAAACAAACATGATATTTCTGTTTGTATACATGACATTTTATGCACTTGCCTAAAGAAAGGAGTTTGCTTTTCTCCAAAACCATTTTTAGTATGAATTGCTTGGTATATTGCATACAAATTCCACACCACTTTGTCCGGATATGACTGCATGAAACCGGAAATATCCGGTTTTGTTTTGGCTAACTCAATCCCAGATTGTCACAGCCTCTGTGTTTCTGTTTTCTGGATATTACCAATGGTCATGATTGTTTTGAAAGTTTTTTTTTTCATCAGGGAACATTTAATTTTGTACTGGGAAACACTCATTGGTTCCACATGGAGACACCAGCTCTACACATTCGTATTTTCTAAGCGAGAAACTAGAGGAACTGTGGCAAACAAACATGATATTTCTGTTTGTATACATGACATTTTATGCACTTGTCCAACGAAAAGACTTTGCTTTTCTCCAAAACCATTTTTACTATGATTTGCTTGGTCTATTGCATACAAATTCCACACCACTTTGTCCGGATATGACTGCATGAAACTGGAAATATCCGGTTTTGTTTTGGCTAACTCAATCCCAGATATTGCCACAGCCTCTGTGTTTGTGTTTTCTGGAAATTATCAATGGTCATTATTGTTTGGAACGTTTTTTTTTAAATCAGGGAGCATTTAATTTTCTACTGGGAAACAATCACTGGTTCCAAATGCAGAAACCAGTTCTTCCTATTCGTGTATTCTAGGGAGAAAACTAGAGGAACTGCGGCAAGGAAACATGATATTTCTGTTTGTATACATGACATTTTATGCACTTGTCCAACGAAAGACTTTGCTTTTCTCCAAAACCATTTTTACTATGATTTGCTTGGTCTATTGCATACAAATTCCACACCACTTTGTCCGGATATGACTGCATGAAACCGGAAATATCCGGTTTTGTTTTGGCTAACTCAATCCCAGATATTGCCACAGACCCTGTGTTTGTGTTTTCTGGATATTATCAATGGTCATTATTGTTTTGAATTTTTTTTTAATCAGGGAGCATTTAATTTTGTACAGAGAAACAATCACTGGTTCCACATGTAGAAACCAGTTCTTCCTATTCGTGTATTCTAGGGAGAAAACTAGAGGAACTGCGGCAAACAAACATGATATCTCTGTTTGTATACATGACATTTTATGCACTTGCCTAAAGAAAGGTCTTTGCTTTTCTCCAAAACAATTTTACTATGATTTGCTTGGTCTATTGCATACAAATTCCACACCACTTTGTCCGGATATGACTGGATGAAAGGGGAAATATCCGCTTTTGTTTTGGCTAACTCAATCCCAGATTGCCACAGCCTCTGTGTTTGTGTTTTCTGGATATTATCAAATTATTGTTTTGAATGTTTTTTATCAGGGAATATTTAATTTTATACTGGGAAACTAAAATTGGTTCCACATGGAGACACCAGCTCTACACATTCGTATTTTCAAGGAGAAAGCTAGAAGAACTGCGGCAAACAAACATGATATTTCTGTTTGTATACATGACATTTTATGCACTTGTCCAACGAAAAGACTTTGCTTTTCTCCAAAACCATTTTTACTATGATTTGCTTGGTCTATTGCATACAAATTCCACACCACTTTGTCCGGATATGACTGCATGAAACCGGAAATATCCGGTTTTGTTTTGGCTAACTCAATCCCAGATTGCCAGAGCCTCTGTGTTTGTGTTTTCTGGATATTATCAATGATAATGATTGTTTTGAAAGTTTTTTTTTTCATCAGGGAACATTTAATTTTGTACTGGGAAACACTCTTTGGTTCCACATGGAGACACCAGCTCTACACATTCGTATTTTCTAAGCGAGAAACTAGAGGAACTGCGGCAAACAAACATGATATTTCTGTTTGTATACATGACATTTTATGCATTTGCCTAAAGTAAGGAGTTTGCTTTTCTCCAAAACCATTTTTACTATGATTTGCTTGGTCTATTGCATACAAATTCCACACCACTTTGCCCGGATATGACTGCATGAAACCGGAAATATCCGCTTTTGTTTTGGCTAACTCAATCACAGATATTGCCACAGCCTCTGTGTTTGTGTTTTCTGGATATTATCAAAGGACTTTATTGTTTTGAAACATTTTTTTTTCATCAGGGAACATTTAATTTAATACTGGGAAACCCTAGTGGTTCCACATGGAGAAACCAGCTCTAAACATTTGTAAATTATACGGAGAATGCTAGAGGAACTGCAGCAAACCACCATGATATCTCTGTTTGTATACATGACATTTTATGCACCTGCCTAATGAAATGACTTTGCTTTTCTCCAAAACCATTTTTACTATGATTTGCTTGGTCTATTGCATACAAATTCCACACCACTTTGTCAGGATATGACTGGATGAAAGGGGAAATATCTGCTTCTGTTTTGGCTAACTCAATCACAGATATTGCGACAGCCTCTGTGTTTGTGTTTTCTGGATATTATCAAAGGACTTTATTGTTTTGAATGTTTTTTATCAGGGAACATTTAATTTTGTACTGGGAAACTCTAATTGGTTCCACATGGAGACACCAGCTCTACACATTCGTATTTTCTAGGAGAAAGCTAGAAGAACTGCGGCAAACAAACATGATATTTCTGTTTGTATACATGACATTTTATGCACTTGCTTAAAGAAAGGAGTTTGCTTTTCTCCAAAACCATTTTTACTATGATTTGCTTGGTCTATTGCATACAAATTCCACACCACTTTGTCCGGATATGACTGCATGAAACCGGAAATATCCGGTTTTGTTTTGGCTAAATCAATCCCAGATATTGCAACAGCCCCTGTTTTTGTGTTTTCTGGATATTATCAATGGTCATTATTGTTTTGAATGTTTTTTTTAATCAGGGAGCATTTAATTTTGTACAGGGAAACAATCACTGGTTCCACATGTAGAAACCAGTTCTTCCTATTCGTGTATTCTAGGGAGAAATCTAGAAGAACGGCGGCAAACAAACATGATATTTCTGTTTGTATACATGACATTTTATGCACTTGCCTGAAGAAAGGAGGTTGCTTTTCTCCAAAACCATTTTTACTATGATTTGCTTGGTCTATTGCATACAAATTCCACACCACTTTGTCCGGATATGACTGCATGAAACCGGAAATATCCGGTTTTGTTTTGGCTAACTCAATCCCAGATTGCCACAGCCTCTGTGTTTGTGTTTTCTGGATATTACCAATGGTCATTATTGTTTTGAATTTTTTTTTATCAGGGAACATTTAATTTTGTACTGGGTAACACTCAGTGGTTCCACATGGAGACACCAGCTCTACACATTCGTATTTTCTAATCGAGAAACTAGAGGAACTGCAGCAAAAAAACATGATATTTCTGTTTGTATACATGATATTTTATGCACTAGCCTAAAGAAAGGAGTTTGCTTTTCTCCAAAACCATTTTACTATGATTTGCTTGGTCTATTGCATACAAATTCCACACCACTTTGCCCAGATATGACGGCATGAAACCGGAAATATCCGGTTTTGTTTTGGCTAACTCAATCCCAGATATTGCCACAGCCCCTGTGTTTGTGTTTTCTGGATATTATCAAAGGTCTTTATTGTTTTCAAACATTTTTTTAATCAGGGAACATTTAATTTTGTAGTGGGAAACCCTCAGTGGTTCCACATGGAGAAACCAGCTCTAAACTTTTGTAAATTTTACGGAGAATGCTAGAGGAACTGCAGCAAACAAACATGATAATTCTGTTTGTATACATGACATTTTATGCACTTCTCCAACGAAAAGACTTTGCTTTTCTCCAAAACCATTTTTACTATGATTTGCTTGGCCTATTGCATACAAATTCCACACCACTTTGTCCGGATATGACTGCATGAAACCGGACATATCCGGTTTTGTTTTGGCTAACTCAATCCCAGATATTGCCACAGCCTCTGTGTTTGTGTTTTCTGGATATTAACAATGGTCATGATTGTTTTGAAAGTTTTTTTTTTTTTTCATCAGGGAACATTTAATTTTGTACTGGGAAACACTCAGTGGTTCCACAGGGAGACACCAGCTCTACACATTCGTATTTTCTAAGCGAGAAACTAGAGGAACTGTGGCAAACAAACATGATATTTCTGTTTGTATACATGACATTTTATGCACTTGCCTAAAGAAAGGAGTTTGCTTTTCTCCAAAACCATTTTTACTATGATTTGCTTGGACTATTGCATACAAATTCCACACCACTTTGTCCGGATATGACTGCATGAAACCGGTAATATCCGGTTTTCTTTTGGCTAACTCAATCCCAGATTGCCACAGCCTCTGTGTTTCTGTTTTCTGGATATTACCAATGGTCATTATTGTTTTGAATTTTTTTTTAATCAGGGAGCATTTAATTTTGTGTAGGGAAACAATCACTGGTTCCACATGCAGAAACCAGTTCTTCCTATTCGTGTATTCTAGGGAGAAAACTAGAGGAACTGCGGCAAACAAACATGATATCTCTGTTTGTATACATGACATTTTATGCACTTGCCTAAAGAAAGGACTTTGCTTTTCTCCAAAACCATTTTACTATGATTTGCTTGGTCTATTGCATACAAATTCCACACCACTTTGTCCGGATATCACTGGATGAAAGGGGAAATATCCGCTTTTGTTTTGGCTAACTCAATCACAGATATTGCGACAGCCTCTGTGTTTGTGTTTTCTGGATATTATCAAAGGACTTTATTGTTTTGAATGTTTTTTATCAGGGAACATTTAATTTTGTACTGGGAAACTCTAATTGGTTCCACATGGAGACACCAGCTCTACACATTCGTATTTTCTAGGAGAAAGCTAGAAGAACTGCGGCAAACAAACATGATATTTCTGTTTGTATACATGACATTTTATGCACTTGTCCAACGAAAAGACTTTGCTTTTCTCCAAAACCATTTTTACTATGATTTGCTTGGTCTATTGCATACAAATTCCACACCACTTTGTCCGGATATGACTGCATGAAACCGGAAATATCCGGTTTTGTTTTGGCTAACTCAATCCCAGATTGCCACAGCCTCTGTTTTTGTGTTTTCTGGTTATTATCAATGGTCATTATTGTTTTGAATGTTTTTTTTAATCAGGGAGCATTTAATTTTGTACAGGGAAACAATCACTGGTTCCACATGCAGAAACCAGTTCTTCCTATTCGGGTATTCTAGGGAGAAATCTAGAAGAACGGCGGCAAACAAACATGATATTTCTGTTGGTATACATGACATTTTATGCACTTGTCTGAAGAAAGGAGTTTGCTTTTCTCCAAAACCATTTTTACTATGATTTGCTTGGTCTATTGCATACAAATTCCACACCACTTTGTCCGGATATGACTGCATGAAACCGGAAATATCTGGTTTTGTTTTGGCTAACTCAATCCCAGATTGCCACAGCCTCTGTGTTTGTGTTTTCTGGATATTATCAATGGTCATTATTTTTTTGAATTTTTTTTATCGGAGAACATTTAATTTTGTACTGGGTAACACTCAGTGGTTCCACATGGAGCACCAGCTCTACACATTCGTATTTTCTAATCGAGAAACTAGAGGAACTGCGGCAAACAAACATGATATTTCTGTTTGTATACATGACATTTTATGCACTTGCCTAAAGAAAGGACTTTGCTTTTCTCCAAAACCATTTTTACTATGATTTGCTTGGTCTATTGCATACAAATTCCACACCACTTTGCCCGGATATGACTGCATGAAACCGGAAATATCCGGTTTTGTTTTGGCTAACTCAATCCCAGATATTGCCACAGCCCCTGTGTTTGTGTTTTCTGGATATTATCAAAGGACTTTATTGTTTTCAAACATTTTTTTAATCAGGGAACATTTAATTTTGTACTGGGAAACCCTCAGTGGTTCCACATGGAGAAACCAGCTCTAAACATTTGTAAATTATACGGAGAATGCTAGAGGAACTGCAGCAAACAAACATCATAATTCTGTTTGTATACATGACATTTTATGCACCTGCCTAATGAAATGACTTTGCTTTTCTCCAAAACCATTTTTACTATGATTTGCTTGGTCTATTGCATACAAATTCCACACCACTTTGTCCGGATATGACTGGATGAAAGGGGAAATATCCGCTTTTGTTTTGGCTAACTCAATCACAGATATTGCGACAGCCTCTGTGTTTGTGTTTTCTGGATATTATCAAAGGACTTTATTGTTTTGAATGTTCTTTATCAGTGAACATTTAATTTTGTACTGGGAAACCCTCAGTGGTTCCACATGGAGAAACCAGCTCTAAACATTTGTAATTTATACGGAGAATGCTAGAGGAACTGCAGCAAACAAACATGATAATTCTGTTTGTATACATGAGATTTTATGCACATGCCTAATGAAATGACTTTGCTTTTCTCCAAAACCATTTTACTATGATTTGCTTGGTCTATTGCATACAAATTCCACACCACTTTGTCCGGATATGACTGGATGAAAGGGGAAATATCCGCTTTTGTTTTACTAACTCAATCACAGATATTGCGACAGCCTCTGTGTTTGTGTTTTCTGGATATTATCAAAGGACTTTATTGTTTTGAATTTTTTTTTATCAGGGAACATTTAATTTTGTACTGGGAATCTCTAATTGGTTCCATATGGAGACACCAGCTCTACACATTCGTATTTTCTAAGCGAGAAACTAGAGGAACTGCGGCAAACAAACATGATATTTCTGTTTGTATAGATGGCATTTTATGCACTTGTCCAACGAAAAGACTTTGCTTTTCTCCAAAACCAATTTTACTATGATTTGCTTGGTCTATTGCATACAAATTCCACACCACTTTGTCCGGACATGACTGCATGAAACCGGAAATATCCGGTTTGGTTTTGGCTAACTCAATCCCAGATTGCCACAGCCTCTGTGTTTGTGTTTTCTGGATATTATCAATGGCCATTATTGTTTTGAATTTTTTTATCAGGGAACATTTAATTTTGTACTGGGAAACTCTAATTGGTTCCACATGGAGACACCAGCTCTACACATTCGTATTTTCTAAGCGAGAAACTAGAGGAACTGCGGCAAACAAACATGATATTTCTGTTTGTATACATGACATTTTATGCACTTTGCTAAAGAAAGGAGTTTGCTTTTCTCCTAAACCATTTTTACTATGATTTGCTTGGTCTATTGCATACAAATTCCACACCACTTTGTCCGGATATGACTGCATGAAACCGGAAATATCCAGTTTTGTTTTGGCTAACTCAATCCCAGATATTGCCACAGCCCCTGTGTTTGTGTTTTCTGGATATTATCAATGGTCATTATTGTTTTGAACGTTTTTTTAATCAGGGAGCATTTAATTTTGTACAGGGAAACAATCACTGGTTCCACATGCAGAAACCAGTTCTTCCTATTCGTGTATTCTAGGGAGAAAACTAGAGGAACTGCGGCACACAAACATGATATTTCTGTATACATGACATTTTATGCACTTGCCTAAAGAAAGGACTTTGCTTTTCTCCAAAACCATTTTTACTATGATTTTCTCGGTTCATTGCATAGGAATTCCACACCACTTTGTCTGGATATGACTGCATGAAACCGGAAATATCCGGTTTTGTTTTGGCTAACTCAATCCCAGATATTGCCACAGCCCCTGTGTTTGTGTTTTCTGGATATTATCAAAGGACTTTATTTTTTTGAAACATTTTTTATATCAGGGAACATTTAATTTTGTACTGGGAAACCCTCAGTGGTTCCAGATGGAGAAACCAGTTCTAAACATTTGTAATTTATACGGATAATGCTAGAGGAACTGCAGCAAAAAAACATGATATTTCTGTTTGTATACATGGCATTTTATGCACCTGCCTAATGAAATGACTTTGCTTTTCTCCAAAACCATTTTACTATGATTTGCTTGGTCTATTGCATACAAATTCCACACCACTTTGTCCGGATATGACTGCATGAAAGGGGAAATATCCCGTTTTGTTTTGGCTAACTCAATCCCAGATATTGTGACAGCCTCTGTGTTTGTGTTTTCTGGATATTATCAAAGGACTTTATTGTTTTGAATGTTTTTTATCAGGGAACATTTAATTTTGTACTGGGAAACTCTAATTGGTTCCACATGGAGACACCAGCTCTACACATTCGTATTTTCTAGGAGAAAGCTAGAAGAACTGCGGCAAACAAACATGATATTTCTGTTTGTATACATGATATTTTATGCACTTGCCTAAAGAAGGAGTTTGCTTTACTCCAAAACCATTTTTACTATGATTTGCTTGGTCTATTGCATACAAATTCCACACCACTTTCTCCGGATATGACTGCATGAAACCGGAAATATCCGGTTTTGTTTTGGCTAACTCAATCCCAGATTGCCACAGCTTCTGTGTTTGTGTTTTCTGGATATTATTAATGGTCATTATTGTTTTGATTTTTTTTATCAGGGAACATTTAATTTTGTACTGGGAAACTCTAATTGGTTCCACATGGAGACAACAGCTCTACGCATTCGTATTTTCTAAGCGAGAAACTAGAGGAACTGCGGCAAACAAACATGATATTTCTGTTTGTATACATGACATTTTATGCACTTGCCTAAAGAAAGGACTTTGCTTTTCTCCAAAACCATTTTTACTATGATTTGCTTGGTCTATTGCATACAAATTCCACACCACTTTGCCCGGGTATGACTGCATGAAACCGGAAATATCCGGTTTTGTTTTGGCTAACTCAATCCCAGATATTGCCACAGGCCCTGTGTTTGTATTTTCTGGATATTATCAAAGGCCTTTATTGTTTTGAAACATTTTTTTATCAGGGAAATTTTAATTTTGTACTGGGAAACCCTCAGTGATTCCACATGGAGAAACCAGCTCTAAATATTTGTAAATTATACGGAGAATGCTAGAGGAACTGCAGCAAACAAACATGATAATTCTGTTTGTATACATGACATTTTATGCACTTGCCTAAAGAAATGACTTTGCTTTTCTCCAAAACCATTATTACTATGATTTGCTTGGTCTATTGCATACAAATTCCACACCACTTTGTCCGGATATGACTGGATGAAAGGGGAAATATCCGCTTTTGTTTTGGCTAACTCAATCCCAGATATTGCCACAGCCCCTGTGTTTGTGTTTTCTGGAGATTATCAATGGTCAATATTGTTTTGAACGTTTTTTTTTTAATCAGGGAGCATTTAATTTTGTACAGGGAAACAATAACTGGTTCCACATGGAGGAACCATTTCTTCCTATTCGGGTATTCTAGGGAGAAAACTAGAGGAACTGCGGCAAACAAACATGATATTTCTGTTTGTATACATGACATTTTATGCACTTGCCTAAAGAAAGGAGTTTGCTTTTCTCCAAAACCATTTTTACTATGATTTGCTTGGTCTATTGCATACAAATTCCACACCACTTTGTCCGGATATGACTGCATGAAACCGGAAATATCTGGTTTTGTTTTGGCTAACTCAATCCCAGATTGCCACAGCCTCTGTGTTTGTGTTTTCTGGATATTATCAATGGTCATTATTTTTTTGAATTTTTTTTATCAGAGAACATTTAATTTTGTACTGGGTAACACTCAGTGGTTCCACATGGAGCACCAGCTCTACACATTCGTATTTTCTAATCGAGAAACTAGAGGAACTGCGGCAAACAAACATGATATTTCTGTTTGTATACATGACATTTTATGCACTTGCCTAAAGAAAGGACTTTGCTTTTCTCCAAAACCATTTTTACTATGATTTGCTTGGTCTATTGCATACAAATTCCACACCACTTTGCCCGGATATGACTGCATGAAACCGGAAATATCCGGTTTTGTTTTGGCTAACTCAATTCCAGATATTGCCACAGCCCCTGTGTTTGTGTTTTCTGGATATTATCAAAGGACTTTATTGTTTTCAAACATTTTTTTAATCAGGGAACATTTAATTTTGTACTGGGAAACCCTCAGTGGTTCCACATGGAGAAACCAGCTCTAAACATTTGTAAATTATACGGAGAATGCTAGAGGAACTGCAGCAAACAAACATCATAATTCTGTTTGTATACATGACATTTTATGCACCTGCCTAATGAAATGACTTTGCTTTTCTCCAAAACCATTTTTACTATGATTTGCTTGGTCTATTGCATACAAATTCCACACCACTTTGTCCGGATATGACTGGATGAAAGGGGAAATATCCGCTTTTGTTTTGGCTAACTCAATCACAGATATTGCGACAGCCTCTGTGTTTGTGTTTTCTGGATATTATCAAACGACTTTATTGTTTTGAATGTTCTTTATCAGTGAACATTTAATTTTGTACTGGGAAACCCTCAGTGGTTCCACATGGAGAAACCAGCTCTAAACATTTGTAATTTATACGGAGAATGCTAGAGGAACTGCAGCAAACAAACATGATAATTCTGTTTGTATACATGAGATTTTATGCACATGCCTAATGAAATGACTTTGCTTTTCTCCAAAACCATTTTACTATGATTTGCTTGGTCTATTGCATAGAAATTCCACACCACTTTGTCCGGATATGACTGGATGAAAGGGGAAATATCCGCTTTTGTTTTACTAACTCAATCACAGATATTGCGACAGCCTCTGTGTTTCTGTTTTCTGGATATTATCAAAGGACTTTATTGTTTTGAATTTTTTTTTATCAGGGAACATTTAATTTTGTACTGGGAATCTCTAATTGGTTCCATATGGAGACACCAGCTCTACACATTCGTATTTTCTAAGCGAGAAACTAGAGGAACTGCGGGAAACAAACATGATATTTCTGTTTGTATAGATGGCATTTTATGTACTTGTCCAACGAAAAGACTTTGCTTTTCTCCAAAACCAATTTTACTATGATTTGCTTGGTCTATTGCATACAAATTCCACACCACTTTGTCCGGACATGACTGCATGAAACCGGAAATATCCGGTTTTGTTTTGGCTAACTCAATCCCAGATTGCCACAGCCTCTGTGTTTGTGTTTTCTGGATATTATCAATGGCCATTATTGTTTTGAATTTTTTTATCAGGGAACATTTAATTTTGTACTGGGAAACTCTAATTGGTTCCACATGGAGACACCAGCTCTACACATTCGTATTTTCTAAGCGAGAAACTAGAGGAACTGCGGCAAACAAACATGATATTTCTGTTTGTATACATGACATTTTATGCACTTTGCTAAAGAAAGGAGTTTGCTTTTCTCCTAAACCATTTTTACTATGATTTGCTTGCTCTATTGCATACAAATTCTACACCACTTTGTCCGGATATGACTGCATGAAACCGGAAATATCCAGTTTTGTTTTGGCTAACTCAATCCCAGATATTGCCACAGCCCCTGTGTTTGTGTTTTCTGGATATTATCAATGGTCATTATTGTTTTGAACGTTTTTTTAATCAGGGAGCATTTAATTTTGTACAGGGAAACAATCACTGGTTCCACATGCAGAAACCAGTTCTTCCTATTCGTGTATTCTAGGGAGAAAACTAGAGGAACTGCGGCACACAAACATGATATTTCTGTATACATGACATTTTATGCACTTGCCTAAAGAAAGGACTTTGCTTTTCTCCAAAACCATTTTTACTATGATTTTCTCGGTTCATTGCATAGGAATTCCACACCACTTTGTCCGGATATGACTGCATGAAACCGGAAATATCCGGTTTTGTTTTGGCTAACTCAATCCCAGATATTGCCACAGCCCCTGTGTTTGTGTTTTCTGGATATTATCAAAGGACTTTATTTTTTTGAAACATTTTTTTTATCAGGGAACATTTAATTTTGTACTGGGAAACCCTCAGTGGTTCCAGATGGAGAAACCAGTTCTAAACATTTGTAATTTATACGGATAATGCTAGAGGAACTGCAGCAAAAAAACATGATATTTCTGTTTGTATACATGGCATTTTATGCACCTGCCTAATGAAATGACTTTGCTTTTCTCCAAAACCATTTTACTATGATTTGCTTGGTCTATTGCATACAAATTCCACACCACTTTGTCCAGATATGACTGCATGAAAGGGGAAATATCCCGTTTTGTTTTGGCTAACTCAATCCCAGATATTGTGACAGCCTCTGTGTTTGTGTTTTCTGGATATTATCAAAGGACTTTATTGTTTTGAATGTTTTTTATCAGGGAACATTTAATTTTGTACTGGGAAACTCTAATTGGTTCCACATGGAGACACCAGCTCTACACATTCGTATTTTCTAGGAGAAAGCTAGAAGAACTGCGGCAAACAAACATGATATTTCTGTTTGTATACATGATATTTTATGCACTTGCCTAAAGAAGGAGTTTGCTTTACTCCAAAAATATTTTTACTATGATTTGCTTGGTCTATTGCATACAAATTCCACACCACTTTCTCCGGATATGACTGCATGAAACCGGAAATATCCGGTTTTGTTTTGGCTAACTCAATCCCAGATTGCCACAGCCTCTGTGTTTGTGTTTTCTGGATATTATTAATGGTCATTATTGTTTTGATTTTTTTTATCAGGGAACATTTAATTTTGTACTGGGAAACTCTAATTGGTTCCACATGGAGACAACAGCTCTACGCATTCGTATTTTCTAAGCGAGAAACTAGAGGAACTGCGGCAAACAAACATGATATTTCTGTTTGTATACATGACATTTTATGCACTTGCCTAAAGAAAGGACTTTGCTTTTCTCCAAAACCATTTTTACTATGATTTGCTTGGTCTATTGCATACAAATTCCACACCACTTTGCCCGGGTATGACTGCATGAAACCGGAAATATCCGGTTTTGTTTTGGCTAACTCAATCCCAGATATTGCCACAGGCCCTGTGTTTGTATTTTCTGGATATTATCAAAGGCCTTTATTGTTTTGAAACATTTTTTTATCAGGGAAATGTTAATTTTGTACTGGGAAACCCTCAGTGATTCCACATGGAGAAACCAGCTCTAAATATTTGTAAATTATACGGAGAATGCTAGAGGAACTGCAGCAAACAAACATGATAATTCTGTTTGTATACATGACATTTTATGCACTTGCCTAAAGAAATGACTTTGCTTTTCTCCAAAACCATTATTACTATGATTTGCTTGGTCTATTGCATACAAATTCCACACCACTTTGTCCGGATATGACTGGATGAAAGGGGAAATATCCGCTTTTGTTTTGGCTAACTCAATCCCAGATATTGCCACAGCCCCTGTGTTTGTGTTTTCTGGAGATTATCAATGGTCAATATTGTTTTGAACGTTTTTTTTTAATCAGGGAGCATTTAATTTTGTACAGGGAAACAATAACTGGTTCCACATGCAGAAACCATTTCTTCCTATTCGGGTATTCTAGGGAGAAAACTAGAGGAACTGCGGCAAACAAACATGATATTTCTGTTTGTATACATGACATTTTATGCACTTTGCTAAAGAAAGGAGTTTGCTTTTCTCCAAAACCATTTTTACTATGATTTTCTCAGTTCATTGCATAGGAATTCCACACCACTTTGTCCGGATATGACTGCATGAAACCGGAAATATCCGGTTTAGTTTTGGCTAACTCTATCCCAGATATTGCCATAGCCATTGTGTTTGTGTTTTCTGGATATTATCAAAGGACTTTATTGTTTTGAAACATTTTTTTTATCAGGGAACATTTAATTTTGTACTGGGAAACCCTCAGTGGTTCCACATGGAGAAACCAGCTCTAAACATTTGTAATTTATACGGAGAATGGTTAGAGGGACTGCAGCAAAAAAAACATGATATTTCTGTTTGTATACATGGCATTTTATGCACCTGCCTAATGAAATGACTTTGCTTTTCTCCAAAACCATTTTACTATGATTTGCTTGGTCTATTGCATACAAATTCCACACCACTTTGTCCGGATATGACTGGATGAAAGGGGAAATATCCGATTTTGTTTTGGCTAACTCAATCACAGATATTGCCACAGCCTCTGTGTTTGTGTTTTCTGGATATTATCAAAGGACTTTATTGTTTTTGAATGTTTTTTATCAGGGAACATTTAATTTTGTACTGGGAAACTCTAATTGGTTCCACATGGAGACACCAGCTCTACACATTCGTATTTTCTAGGAGAAAGCTAGAAGAACTGCGGCAAACAAACATGATATTTCTGTTTGTATACATGACATTTTATGCACTTGCCTAAAGAAAGGACTTTGCAATTCTGTAAAACCATTTTTACTATGATTTTCTCGGTTCATTGCATAGGAATTCCACACCACTTTGTCCGGATATGACTGCATGAAACCGGAAATATCCGGTTTTGTTTTGGCTAACTCTATCCCAGATATTGCCATAGCCCCTGTGTTTGTGTTTTCTGGATATTATCAAAGGACTTTATTGTTTTGAAACATTTTTTTTATCAGGGAACATTTAATTTTGTACTGGGAAACCCTCAGTGGTTCCACATGGAGAAACCAGCTCTAAACATTTGTAATTTATACGGAGAATGCTAGAGGAACTGCAGCAAAAAAACATGATATTTCTGTATGTATACATGACATTTTATGCACCTGCCTAATGAAATGACTTTGCTTTTCTCCAAAACCATTTTACTATGATTTGCTTGGTCTATTGCATACAAATTCCACACCACTTTGTCCGGATATGACTGCATGAAAGGGGAAATATCCCGTTTTGTTTTGGCTAACTCAATCCCAGATATTGTGACAGCCTCTGTGTTTGTGTTTTCTGGATATTATCAAAGGACTTTATTGTTTTGAATGTTTTTTATCAGGGAACATTTAATTTTGTACTGGGAAACTCTAATTGGTTCCACATGGAGACACCAGCTCTACACATTCGTATTTTCTAGGAGAAAGCTAGAAGAACTGCGGCAAACAAACATGATATTTCTGTTTGTATACATGATATTTTATGCACTTGCCTAAAGAAGGAGTTTGCTTTACTCCAAAACCATTTTTACTATGATTTGCTTGGTCTATTGCATACAAATTCCACACCACTTTCTCCGGATATGACTGCATGAAACCGGAAATATCCGGTTTTGTTTTGGCTAACTCAATCCCAGATTGCCACAGCCTCTGTGTTTGTGTTTTCTGGATATTATTAATGGTCATTATTGTTTTGATTTTTTTTTATCAGGGAACATTTAATTTTGTACTGGGAAACTCTAATTGGTTCCACATGGAGACAACAGCTCTACGCATTCGTATTTTCTAAGCGAGAAACTAGAGGAACTGCGGCAAACAAACATGATATTTCTGTTTGTATACATGACATTTTATGCACTTGCCTAAAGAAAGGACTTTGCTTTTCTCCAAAACCATTTTTACTATGATTTGCTTGGTCTATTGCATACAAATTCCACACCACTTTGCCCGGGTATGACTGCATGAAACCGGAAATATCCGGTTTTGTTTTGGCTAACTCAATCCCAGATATTGCCACAGGCCCTGTGTTTGCATTTTCTGGATATTATCAAAGGAAGTTATTGTTTTGAAACATTTTTTTATCAGGGAAATTTTAATTTTGTACTGGGAAACCCTCAGTGATTCCACATGGAGAAACCAGCTCTAAATATTTGTAAATTATACGGAGAATGCTAGAGGAACTGCAGCAAACAAACATGATAATTCTGTTTGTATACATGACATTTTATGCACTTGCCTAAAGAAATGACTTTGCTTTTCTCCAAAACCATTTTTACTATGATTTGCTTGGTCTATTGCATACAAATTCCACACCACTTTGTCCGGATATGACTGGATGAAAGGGGAAATATCCGCTTTTGTTTTGGCTAACTCAATCCCAGATATTGCCACAGCCCCTGTGTTTGTGTTTTCTGGAGATTATCAATGGTCAATATTGTTTTGAACGTTTTTTTTTTAATCAGGGAGCATTTAATTTTGTACAGGGAAAGAATAACTGGTTCCACATGCAGAAACCATTTCTTCCTATTCGGGTATTCTAGGGAGAAAACTAGAGGAACTGCGGCAAACAAACATGATATTTCTGTTTGTATACATGACATTTTATGCACTTTGCTAAAGAAAGGAGTATGCTTTTCTCCTAAACCATTTTTACTATGATTTTCTCAGTTCATTGCATAGGAATTCCACACCACTTTGTCCGGATATGACTGCATGAAACCGGAAATATCCGGTTTAGTTTTGGCTAACTCAATCCCAGATATTGCCATAGCCATTGTGTTTGTGTTTTCTGGATATTATCAAAGGACTTTATTGTTTTGAAACATTTTTTTTTATCAGGGAACATTTAATTTTGTACTGGGAAACCCTCAGTGGTTCCACATGGAGAAACCAGCTCTAAACATTTGTAATTTATACGGAGAATGGTTAGAGGGACTGCAGCAAAAAAAACATGATATTTCTGTTTGTATACATGGCATTTTATGCACCTGCCTAATGAAATGACTTTGCTTTTCTCCAAAACCATTTTACTATGATTTGCTTGGTCTATTGCATACAAATTCCACACCACTTTGTCCGGATATGACTGGATGAAAGGGGAAATATCCGATTTTGTTTTGGCTAACTCAATCACAGATATTGCCACAGCCTCTGTGTTTGTGTTTTCTGGATATGATCAAAGGACTTTATTGTTTTGAATGTTTTTTATCAGGGAACATTTAATTTTGTACTGGGAAACTCTAATTGGTTCCACATGGAGACACCAGCTCTACACATTCGTATTTTCTAGGAGAAAGCTAGAAGAACTGCGGCAAACAAACATGATATTTCTGTTTGTATACATGACATTTTATGCACTTGCCTAAAGAAAGGACTTTGCAATTCTGTAAAACCATTTTTACTATGATTTTCTCGGTTCATTGCATAGGAATTCCACACCACTTTGTCCGGATATGACTGCATGAAACCGGAAATATCCGGTTTTGTTTTGGCTAACTCTATCCCAGATATTGCCATAGCCCCTGTGTTTGTGTTTTCTGGATATTATCAAAGGACTTTATTGTTTTGAAACATTTTTTGATCAGGGAACATTTAATTTTGTACTGGGAAACCCTCAGTGGTTCCAGATGGAGAAACCAGCTCTAAACATTTGTAATTTATACGGAGAATGCTAGAGGAACTGCAGCAAAAAAACATGATATTTCTGTATGTATACATGACATTTTATGCACCTGCCTAATGAAATGACTTTGCTTTTCTCCAAAACCATTTTACTATGATTTGCTTGGTCTATTGCATACAAATTCCACACCACTTTGTCCGGATATGACTGCATGAAACCGGAAATATCCGGTTTTGTTTTGGCTAACTCAATCACAGATATTGCGACAGCCACTGTGTTTGTGTTTTCTGGATAGTACCAAAGGACTTCATTGTTTTGAATGTTTTTTATCAGGGAACATTTAATATTGTACTGGGAAACTCTAATTGGTTCCACATGGAGACACCAGCTCTACACATTCGTATTTTCTAAGCGAGAAACTAGAGGAATTGCGGCAAACAAACGTTATATTTCTGTTTGTATACATGACATTTTATGCACTTGCCTAAAGAAACACTTTGCTTTTCTCCAAAACCATTTTTATTATGATTTGCTTGGTCTATTGCATACAAATTCCACACCACTTTGTCCGGATATGACTGCATGAAACGGGAAATATCCGGTTTTTTTGGCTAACTCAATCCCAGATTGCCACAGCCTCTGTGTTTGTGTTTTCTGGATATTATCAATCGTCATTATTGTTTTGAATTTTTTTTTATATGGGAACATTTAATTTTGTACTGGGAAACTCTAATTGGTTCCACATGGAGACACCAGCTCTACACATTCGTATTTTCTAGGAGAAAGCTAGAAGAACTGCGGCAAACAAACATGATATTTCTGTTTGTATACATGACATTTTATGCACTTGCCTAAAGAAAGGACTTTGCAATTCTGTAAAACCATTTTTACTATGATTTTCTCGGTTCATTGCATAGGAATTCCACACCACTTTGTCCGGATATGACTGCATGAAACCGGAAATATCCGGTTTTGTTTTGGCTAACTCTATCCCAGATATTGCCATAGCCCCTGTGTTTGTGTTTTCTGGATATTATCAAAGGACTTTATTGTTTTGAATAATTTTTTTTATCAGGGAACATTTAATTTTGTACTGGGAAACCCTCAGTGGTTCCACATGGAGAAACCAGCTCTAAACATTTGTAATTTATACGGAGAATGCTAGAGGAACTGCAGCAAAAAAACATGATATTTCTGTATGTATACATGACATTTTATGCACCTGCCTAATGAAATGACTTTGCTTTTCTCCAAAACCATTTTACTATGATTTGCTTGGTCTATTGCATACAAATTCCACACCACTTTGTCCGGATATGACTGCATGAAAGGGGAAATATCCCGTTTTGTTTTGGCTAACTCAATCCCAGATATTGTGACAGCCTCTGTGTTTGTGTTTTCTGGATATTATCAAAGGACTTTATTGTTTTGAATGTTTTTTATCAGGGAACATTTAATTTTGTACTGGGAAACTCTAATTGGTTCCACATGGAGACACCAGCTCTACACATTCGTATTTTCTAGGAGAAAGCTAGAAGAACTGCGGCAAACAAACATGATATTTCTGTTTGTATACATGATATTTTATGCACTTGCCTAAAGAAGGAGTTTGCTTTACTCCAAAACCATTTTTACTATGATTTGCTTGGTCTATTGCATACAAATTCCACACCACTTTCTCCGGATATGACTGCATGAAACCGGAAATATCCGGTTTTGTTTTGGCTAACTCAATCCCAGATTGCCACAGCCTCTGTGTTTGTGTTTTCTGGATATTATTAATGGTCATTATTGTTTTGATTTTTTTTTATCAGGGAACATTTAATTTTGTACTGGGAAACTCTAATTGGTTCCACATGGAGACAACAGCTCTACGCATTCGTATTTTCTAAGCGAGAAACTAGAGGAACTGCGGCAAACAAACATGATATTTCTGTTTGTATACATGACATTTTATGCACTTGCCTAAAGAAAGGACTTTGCTTTTCTCCAAAACCATTTTTACTATGATTTGCTTGGTCTATTGCATACAAATTCCACACCACTTTGCCCGGGTATGACTGCATGAAACCGGAAATATCCGGTTTTGTTTTGGCTAACTCAATCCCAGATATTGCCACAGGCCCTGTGTTTGTATTTTCTGGATATTATCAAAGGACTTTATTGTTTTGAAACATTTTTTTATCAGGGAAATTTTAATTTTGTACTGGGAAACCCTCAGTGATTCCACATGGAGAAACCAGCTCTAAATATTTGTAAATTATACGGAGAATGCTAGAGGAACTGCAGCAAACAAACATGATAATTCTGTTTGTATACATGACATTTTATGCACTTGCCTAAAGAAATGACTTTGCTTTTCTCCAAAACCATTTTTACTATGATTTGCTTGGTCTATTGCATACAAATTCCACACCACTTTGTCCGGATATGACTGCATGAAACCGGAAATATCCGCTTTTGTTTTGGCTAACTCAATCCCAGATATTGCCACAGCCCCTGTGTTTGTGTTTTCTGGAGATTATCAATGGTCAATATTGTTTTGAACGTTTTTTTTTAATCAGGGAGCATTTAATTTTGTACAGGGAAACAATAACTGGTTCCACATGCAGAAACCATTTCTTCCTATTCGGGTATTCTAGGGAGAAAACTAGAGGAACTGCGGCAAACAAACATGATATTTCTGTTTGTATACATGACATTTTATGCACTTTGCTAAAGAAAGGAGTTTGCTTTTCTCCAAAACCATTTTTACTATGATTTTCTCAGTTCATTGCATAGGAATTCCACACCACTTTGTCCGGATATGACTGCATGAAACCGGAAATATCCGGTTTAGTTTTGGCTAACTCAATCCCAGATATTGCCATAGCCATTGTGTTTGTGTTTTCTGGATATTATCAAAGGACTTTATTGTTTTGAAACATTTTTTTTTATCAGGGAACATTTAATTTTGTACTGGGAAACCCTCAGTGGTTCCACATGGAGAAACCAGCTCTAAACATTTGTAATTTATACGGAGAATGGTTAGAGGGACTGCAGCAAAAAAAACATGATATTTCTGTTTGTATACATGGCATTTTATGCACCTGCCTAATGAAATGACTTTGCTTTTCTCCAAAACCATTTTACTATGATTTGCTTGGTCTATTGCATACAAATTCCACACCACTTTGTCCGGATATGACTGGATGAAAGGGGAAATATCCGATTTTGTTTTGGCTAACTCAATCACAGATATTGCCACAGCCTCTGTGTTTGTGTTTTCTGGATATGATCAAAGGACTTTATTGTTTTGAATGTTTTTATCAGGGAACATTTAATTTTGTACTGGGAAACTCTAATTGGTTCCACATGGAGACACCAGCTCTACACATTCGTATTTTCTAGGAGAAAGCTAGAAGAACTGCGGCAAACAAACATGATATTTCTGTTTGTATACATGACATTTTATGCACTTGCCTAAAGAAATGAGTTTGCATTTCTCCAAAACCATTTTTACTATGATTTGCTTGGTCTATTGCATACAAGTTGCATACCACTTTGTCCGGATATGACTGCATGAAACGGGAAATATCCGGTTTTTTTGGCTAACTCAATCCCAGATTGCCACAGCCTCTGTGTTTGTGTTTTCTGGATATTATCAATCGTCATTATTGTTTTGAATTTTTTTTTATATGGGAACATTTAATTTTGTACTGGGAAACTCTAATTGGTTCCAAATGGAGACACCAGCTCTACACATTCGTATTTTCTACGCAAGAAACTAGAGGAACTGCGGCAAACAAACATGATATTTCTGTTTGTATACATGACATTTTATACACTTGCCTAAAGAAATGAGTTTGCATTTCTCCAAAACCATTTTTACTATGATTTGCTTGGTCTATTGCATACAAGTTGCACACCACTTTGTCCGGATATGACTGCATGAAACCGGAAATATCCGGTTTTGTTTTGGCTATCTCAATCCCAGATATTGCCACAGCCCCTCTGTTTGTGTTTTCTGGATATTATCAATGGTCATTATTGTTTTGAACGTTTTTTTTTTAATCAGGGAGCATTTAATTTTTTACAGGGAAACAATCACTGGTTCCACATGCAGAAACCAGTTCTTCCTATTCGTGTATTCTAGGGAGAAAACTAGAGGAACTGCGGCAAACAAACATGATATCTCTGTTTGTATACATGACATTTTATGCACTTTCCTAAAGAAAGGACTTTGCATTTCTCCAAAACCATTTTTACTATGATTTTCTCGGTCCATTACATAGGAATTCCACACCACTTTGTCGGGATATGACTGCATGAAACCGGAAATATCCGGTTTTGTTTTGGCTAACTCTATCCCAGATATGGCCATAGCCCCTGTGTTTGTGTTTTCTGGATATTATCAAAGGACTTTATTCTTTTGAAACATTTTTTTTATCCGGGAACATTTAATTTTGTACTGGGAAACCCTCAGTGGTTCCACATGGAGAAACCAGCTCTAAACATTTGTAATTTATACGGAGAATGCTAGAGGAACTGCAGCAAAAAAACATGATATTTCTGTTTGTATACATGCCATTTTATGCACCTGCCTAATGAAATGACTTTGCTTTTCTCCAAAACCATTTTACTATGATTTGCATGGTCTATTGCATACAAATTCCACACCACTTTGTCCGGATATGACTGCATGAAACCGGAAATATCCGGTTTTGTTTTGGCTAACTCAATCACAGATATTGCGACAGCCTCTGTGTTGATGTTTTCTGGATATTACCAAAGGACTTCATTGTTTTGAATGTTTTTTATCAGGGAACATTTAATTTTGTACTGGCAAACTCTAATTGGTTCCACAGGGAGACACCAGCACTACACATTCGTATTTTCTAAGCGAGAAACTAGAGGAACTGCGGCAAACAAACGTTATATTTCTGTTTGTATACATGACATTTTATGCACTTGCCTAAAGAAAGCACTTTGCTTTTCTCCAAAACCATTTTTACTATGATTTGCTTGGTCGATTGCATACAAATTCCACACCACTTTGTCCGGATATGACTGCATGAAACCGGAAATATCCGGTTTTGTTTTGGCTAACTCAATCCCAGATATTGCCACAGCCCCTGTGTTTGTGTTTTCTGGATATTATCAATGGTCATTATTGTTTTGAATTTTTTTTTTATCAGGGAACATTTAATTTTGTACTGGAAAACTCTAATTGGTTCCACATGGAGACACCAGCTCTACACATTCGTATTTTCTAAGCGAGAAACTAGAGGAACTGCGGCAAACAAACATGATATTTCCGTATGTACACTTGACATTTTATGCACTTGTCCAACGAAAACACTTTGCTTTTCTCCAAAACCATTTTTACTATGATTTGCTTGGTCTACTGCATACAAATTCCACACCACTTTGTCCGGATATGACTGCATGAAACCGGAAATATCCGGTTTTGTTTTGGCTAACTCAATCCCAGATTGCCACAGCCTCTGTGTTTGTGTTTTCTGGATATTATCAAAGGACTTTATTGTTTTGATTTTTTTTATTAGGGAACATTTGATTTTGTACTGGGAAACTCTAATTGGTTCCACATGGAGACACCAGCTCTACACATTCGTATTTTCTACGCGAGAAACTAGAGGAACTGCGGCAAACAAACATGATATTTCTGTTTGTATACATGACATTTTATACACTTGCCAAAGAAATGAGTTTGCATTTCTCCAAAACCATTTTTACTATGATTTGCTTGGTCTATTGCATACAAATTCCACACCACTTTGTCCGGATATGACTGCATGAAACCGGAAATATCCGGTTTTGTTTTGGCTAACTCAATCCCAGATATTGCCACAGCCCCTGTGTTTGTGTTTTCTGGATATTATCAATGGTCATTATTGTTTTGAACGTTTTTTTAATCAGGGAGCATTTAATTTTGTACAGGGAAACAATCACTGGTTCCACATGCAGAAACCAGTTCTTCCTATTCGTGTATTCTAGGGAGAAAACTAGAGGAACTGCGGCAAACAAACATGATGTCTCTGTTTGTATACATGACATTTTATGCACTTTGCTAAAGAAAGGACTTTGCATTTCTCCAAAACCATTTTTACTATGATTTTCTCGGTCCATTACATAGGAATTCCACAACACTTTGTCCGGATATGACTGCATGAATCCGGAAATATCCGGTTTTGTTTTGCTATCTCAATCCCAGATATTGCCACAGCCCCTGTGTTTGTGTTTTCTGGATATTATCAATGGTCATTATTGTTTTGAACGTTTTTTTTTATCAGGGAGTATTTAATTTTTTACAGGGAAACAATCACTGGATCCACATGCAGAAAACAGTTCTTCCTATTCGTGTATTCTAGGAAGAAATCTAGAGGAACTGCTGCAAACAATCACGATATTTCTGTTTGTATACATGACATTTTATGCACTTTGCTAAAAGAAAGGAGTTTGCTTTTCTCCAAAACCATTTTTACTATGATTTTCTCGGTTCATTGCATAGGAATTCCACACCACTTTGTCCGGATACGACTGCATGAAACCGGAAATATCCGGTTTTGTTTTGGCTAACTCTATCCCAGATATTGCCATAGCCCCTGTGTTTGTGTTTTCTGGATATTATCAAAGGACTTTATTGTTTTGAAACATTTTTTTTTATCAGGGAACATTTAATTTTGTACTGGGAAACCCTCAGTGGTTCCACATGGAGAAACCAGCTCTAAACATTTGTAATTTATACGGAGAATGCTAGAGGAACTGCAGCCAAAAAACATGATATATCTCTTTGTATACATGACATTTTATGCACCTGCCTAATGAAATGACTTTGCTTTTCTCCCAAACCATTTTACTATGATTTGCTTGGTCTATTGCATACAAATTCCACACCTCTTTGTCCGGATATGACTGGATGAAAGGGGAAATATCCGCTTTTGTTTTGGCTAACTCAATCACAGATATTGCAACAGCCTCTGTGTTTGTGTTTTCTGGATATTACCAAAGGACTTCATTGTTTTGAATGTTTTTTATCAGGAAACATTTAATTTTGTACTGGGAAACTCTAATTGGTTCCACATGGAGACACCAGCTCTACACATTCGTATTTTCTAAGCGAGAAACTAGAGGAACTGTGGCAAACAAACGTTATATTTCTGTTTGTATACATGACATTTTATGCACTTTCCTAAAGAAAGCACTTTGCTTTTCTCCAAAACCATTTTTACTATGATTTGCTTGGTCTATTGCATACAAATTCCACACCACTTTGTCCGGATATGACTGCATGAAACCGGAAATATCCGGTTTTGTTTTGCTAACTCAATCCCAGATATTGCCACATTCCCTGTGTTTGTGTTTTCTGGATATTATCAATTGTCATTATTGTTTTGAATTTTTTTTTGTCAGGGAACATTTAATTTTGTACTGGGAAACTCTAATTGGTTCCACATGGAGACACCAGCTCTACACATTCGTATTTTCTAAGCGAGAAACTAGAGGAACTGCGGCAAACAAACATGATATTTCTGTTTGTATACATGACATTTTATGCACTTGCCTAAAGAAAGGACTTTGCTTTTCTCCAAAACCATTTTTACTATGATTTGCTTGGTCTATTGCATACAAATTCCACACCACTTTGTCCGGATATGACTGCATGAAACCGGAAATATCCGGTTTTGTTTTGGCTAACTCAATTCCCGATATTGCCACAGCCCCTGTGTTTGTGTTTTCTGGATATTATCAATGGTCATTATTGTTTTGAATGTTTTTTTTTAATCAGGGAGCATTTAATTTTGTACAGGGAAAAAATCACTGGATCCACATGCAGAAACCAGTTCTTCCTATTCGTGTATTCTAGGGAGAAAACTAGAGGAACTGCAGCAAACAAACATGATATTTCTGTTTGTATACATGACATTTTATGCACTTGCCTAAAGAAAGGACTTTACATTTCACCAAAACCATTTTTACTGTGATTTTCTCAGTTCATTGCATAGGAATTTCACACCACTTTGTCCGGAAATGACTGCATGAAACCGGAAATATCCGGTTTTGTTTTGGCTAACTCAATCCCAGATATTGCCACAGCCCCTGTGTTTGTGTTTTCTGGATATTATCAAAGGACTTTATTGTTCTGAAACATTTTTTTTATCCGGGAGCATTTAATTTTGTACAGGGAAACAATAAGTGGTTCCACATGGAGAAACCAGATCTAAACATTTGTAAATTATACGGAGAATGCTAGAGGAACTGCAGCAAAAAAACATGATATTTCTGTTTGTATACATGACATTTTATGCACCTGCCTAATGAAATGACTTTGCTTTTCTCCAAAACCATTTTTACTATGATTTGCTTGGTCTATTGCATACAAATTCCACACCACTTTGTCCGGATATGACTGGATGAAAGGGGAAATATCCGCTTTTGTTTTGGCTAACTCAATCACAGATATTGCGACAGCCTCTGTGTTTTTGTTTTCTGGATATTATCAAAGGACTTTATTGTTTTGAATGTTTTTTATCAGGGAACATTTAATTTTGTACTGGGAAACTCTAATTGGTTCCACATGGAGACACCAGCTCTACAAATTCGTATTTTCTAGGAAAAGCTAGAAGAACTGCGGCAAACAAACATGATATTTCTGTTTGTATACATGACATTTTATGCACTTGTCCAACGAAAAGACTTTGCTTATCTCCAAAACCATTTTTACTATGATTTGCTTGGTCTATTGCATACAAATTCCACACCACTTATTCCGGATATGACTGCATGAAACCGGAAATGTCCGGTTTTGTTTTGGCTAACTCAATCCCAGATTGCCACAGCCTCTGTGTTTGTGTTTTCTGGTTATTATCAAAGGACTTTATTATTTGATTTTTTTTTATCAGGGAACATTTTATTTTGTACAGGGAAACTCTAATTGGTTCCACATGGAGCCACCAGCTCTACACATTCGTATTTTCTAGGAGAAAGCTAGAAGAACTGCGGCAAACAAACATGATATTTCTGTTTGTATACATGACATTTTATGCACTTGCCTAATGAAAGGACTTTGCTTTTCTCCAAAACCATTTTTACTATGATTTGCTTGGTCTATTGCATACAAATTCCACACCACTTTGTCCGGGTATGACTGCATGAAACCGGAAATATCCGGTTTTGTTTTGGCTAACTCAATCCCAGATATTGCCACAGCCTCTGTGTTTGTGTTTTCTGGATATTATCAATGGTCATTATTATTTTGAACGTTTTTTTTTTTTTATCAGGGAGCATTTAATTTTGTACTGGGAAACCCTCAGTGGTTCCACATGGAGAAAACAGCTCTACACATTCGTATTTTCTAAGCGAGAATCTAGAGGAACTGCGGCAAGCAAACATGATATTTCTGTTTGTATACATGATATTTTATGCACCTGCCTAATGAAATGACTTTGCTTTTCTACAAAAGCATTTTACTATGATTTGCTTGGTCTATTGCATACAAATTGCACACAACTTTGTCCAGATATGACTGGATGAAAGGGGAAATATCCGCTTTTGTTTTGGCTAACTCAATCACAGATATTGCGACAGCCTCTGTGTTTGTGTTTTCTGGATATTACCAAAGGACTTCATTGTTTTGAATGTTTTTTATCAGGGAACATTTAATTTTGTAGTGGGAAACTCTAATTGGTTCCACATGGAGACACTAGCTCTACACATTCGTATTTTCTAAGCGAGAAACTAGAGGAACTGCGGCAAACTAACGTGATATTTCTGTTTGTACACATGACATTTTATGCACTTGCCTAAAGAAAGCACTTTGCTTTTCTCCAAAACCATTTTTACTATGATTTGCTTGGTCTATTGCATACAAATTCCACACCACTTTGTCCGGATATGACTGCATGAAACCGGAATATCCGGTTTTGTTTTGGCTAACTCAATCCCAGATATTGCCACAGCACCTGTGTTTGGGTTTTCTGAATATTATCAATGGTCATTATTGTTTGGAACGTTTTTTTTTTATCAGGGAGCATTTAATTTTGTATAGGGAAAGAATCACTGGATTCACATGCAGAAACCAGTTCTTCCTATTCGTGTATTCTAGGGAGAAAACTAGAGGAACTGCGGCAAACAAACATGATATCGCTGTTTGTATACATGACATTTTATGCACTTGCCTAAAGAAAGGACTTTGCTTTTCTCCAAAACCATTTTTACTATGATTTTCTCGGTCCATTACATAGTATTTCTCACCTCTATGTCCGGATATGACTGCATGAAACCGGAAATATCCGGTTTTGTTTTGCTAACTCAATCCCAGATATTGCCACAGCCCCTGCGTTTGTGTTTTCTGGATATTATCAATGGTCATTATTGTTTTGAACGTTTTTTTTTTATCAGGGAGCATTTAATTTTGTACTGGGAAACCCTCAGTGGTTCCACATGGAGAAACCAGCTCTACACATTCGTATTTTCTAAGCGAGATACTAGAGGAACTGCGGCAAGCAAACATAATATTTCTGTTTGTATACATGACATTTTATGCACCTGCCTAATGAAATGACTTTGCTTTTCTCCAAAACCATTTTACTATGATTTGCTTGATCTATTGCATACAAATTCCACACCACTTTGTCCGGATATGACTGGATGAAAGGGGAAATATCCGCTTTTGTTTTGGCTAACTCAATCCCAGATATTGCGACAGCCTCTGTGGTTGTGTTTTCTGGATATTACCAAAGGACTTCATTGTTTTGAATGTTTTTTATCAGGGAACATTTAATTTTGTACTGGGAAACTCTAATTGGTTCCACATGGAGACACCAGCTCTACACATTTGTATTTTCTAAGTGAAAAACTAGAGGAACTGCGGCAAACAAACATGATATTTCTGTTTGTATAGATGACATTTTATCCACTTGCCTGAAGAAAGGAGTTTGCTTTTCTCCAAAACCATTTTTACTATGATTTTCTCGGTCCATTGCATAGGATTTCTCACCACTATGTAGGGATATGACTGCATGAAACCGGAAATATCCGGTTTTGTTTTGCTAACTCAATCCCAGATATTGCCATAGCCATTGTGTTTGTGTTTTCTGGATATTATCAAAGGACTTTATTGTTTTGAAACATTTTTTTTTTATCAGGGAACATTTACTTTTGTACTGGGAAACCCTCAGTGGATCCACATGGAGAATCCAGCTCTAAACATTTGTAATTTATACGGAGGATGCTAGAGGAACTGCAGCAAACAAACATGGTATTTCTGTTTGTACACATGACATTTTATGCACCTGCCTAATGAAATGACTTTGCTTTTCTCCAAAACCATTTTACTATGATTTGCTTGGTCTATTGCATAGAAATTCCCCACCAATTTGTCCGGATATGACTGGATGAAAGTGGAAATATCCGCTTTTATTTTGGCTAACTCAATCACAGATATTGCCACAGCCTCTGTGTTTGTGTTTTCTGGATATTATCAATGGTCATTATTGTTTTGAATTTTTTTTTATCAGGGATCATTTAATTTTATACTGGGAAACACTCAGTGGTTCCACATGGAGACACCAGCTCTACACATTCGTATTTTCTAAGCGAGAAACTAGAGGAACTGCGGCAAACAAACATGATATTTCTGTTTGTATACATGACATTTTATGCACCTGCCTAATGAAATGACTTTGCTTTTCTCCAAAACCATTTTACTATGATTTGCTTGGTCTATTGCATACAAATTCCACACCACTTTGTCCGGATATGACTGGATGAAAGGGGAAATATCCGCTTTTGTTTTGGCTAACTCAATCACAGATATTGGGACAGCCTCTGTGTTTGTGTTTTCTGGATATTATCAAAGGACTTTATTGTTTTGAATGTTTTTTATCAGGGAACATTTAATTTTGTAGTGGGAAACTCTAATTGGTTCCACATGGAGACACCAGCTCTACAAATTCGTATTTTCTAGGAGAAAGCTAGAAGAACTGCGGCAAACAAACATGATATTTCTGTTTGTATACATGACATTTTATGCACTTGTCCAACGAAAAGACTTTGCTTATCTCCAAAACCATTTTTACTATGATTTGCTTGGTCTATTGCATACAAATTCCACACCACTTATTCCGGATATGACTGCATGAAACCGGAAATGTCCGGTTTTGTTTTGGCTAACTCAATCCCAGATTGCCACAGCCTCTGTGTTTGTGTTTTCTGGTTATTATCAAAGGACTTTATTATTTGATTTTTTTTTATCAGGGAACATTTAATTTTGTACTGGGAAACTCTAATTGGTTCCACATGGAGACACCAGCTCTACACATTCGTATTTTCTAGGAGAAAGCTAGAAGAAATGCGGCAAACAAACATGATATTTCTGTTTGTATACATGACATTTTATGCACTTGCCTAAAGAAAGGACTTTGCTTTTCTCCAAAACCATTTTTACTATGATTTGCTTGGTCTATTGCATACAAATTCCACACCACTTTGTCCGGATATGACTGCATGAAACCGGAAATATCCGGTTTTGTTTTGGCTAACTCAATCCCAGATATTGCCACAGCCTCTGTGTTTGTGTTTTCTGGATATTATCAATGGTCATTATTTTTTTGAACGTTTTTTTTAATCAAGGAGCATTTAATTTTGTACAGGGAAACAATCACTGGTTCCACATGCAGAAACCAGTTCTTCCTATTCGTGTATTCTAGGGAGAAAACTAGAGGAACTGCGGCAAACAAACATGATATCGCTGTTTGTATACATGACATTTTATGCACTTGCCTAAAGAAAGGACTTTGCTTTTCTCCAAAACCATTTTTACTATGATTTTCTCGGTCCATTACATAGGATTTCTCACCACTATGTCCGGATATGACTGCATGAAACCAGAAATATCCGCGTTTGTTTTGCTAACTCAATCCCAGTTATTGCCAAAGCCCCTGTGTTTGAGTTTTCTGGATATTATCAATGGTCATTATTGTTTTGAAAGTTTTTTTTTATCAGGGAGCATTTAATTTTGTACTGGGAAACCCTCAGTGGTTCCACATGGAGAAAACAGCTCTACACATTCGTATTTTCTAAGCGAGAATCTAGAGGAACTGCGGCAAGCAAACATGATATTTCTGTTTGTATACATGACATTTTATGCACCTGCCTAATGAAATGACTTTGCTTTTCTCCAAAAGCATTTTACTATGATTTTCTTGGTCTATTGCATACAAATTGCACACAACTTTGTCCAGATATGACTGGATGAAAGGGGAAATATCCGCTTTTGTTTTGGCTAACTCAATCACAGATATTGCGACAGCCTCTGTGTTTGTGTTTTCTGGATATTACCAAAGGACTTCATTGTTTTGAATGTTTTTTATCAGGGAATATTTAATTTTGTAGTGGGAAACTCTAATTGGTTCCACATGGAGACACTAGCTCTACACATTCGTATTTTCTAAGCGAGAAACTAGAGGAACTGCGGCAAACAAACGTGATATTTCTGTTTGTACACATGACATTTTATGCACTTGCCTAAAGAAAGCACTTTGCTTTTCTCCAAAACCATTTTTACTATGATTTGCTTGGTCTATTGCATACAAATTCCACACCACTTTGTCCGGATATGACTGCATGAAACCGGAAATATCCGGTTTTGTTTTTGCTAACTCAATCCCAGATATTGCCACAGCACCTGTGTTTGGGTTTTCTGAATATTATCAATGGTCATTATTGTTTGGAACGTTTTTTTTTATCAGGGAGCATTTAATTTTGTACAGGGAAAGAATCACTGGATTCACATGCAGAAACCAGTTCTTCCTATTCGTGTATTCTAGGGAGAAAACTAGAGGAACTGCGGCAAACAAACATGATATCGCTGTTTGTATACATGACATTTTATGCACTTGCCTAAAGAAAGGACTTTGCTTTTCTCCAAAACCATTTTTACTATGATTTTCTCGGTCCATTACATAGGATTTCTCACCTCTATGTCCGGATATGACTGCATGAAACCGGAAATATCCGGTTTTGTTTTGCTAACTCAATCCCAGATATTGCCACAGCCCCTGTGTTTGTGTTTTCTGGATATTATCAATGGTCATTATTGTTTTGAACGTTTTTTTTTTATCAGGGAGCATTTAATTTTGTACTGGGAAACCCTCAGTGGTTCCACATGGAGAAACCAGCTCTACACATTCGTATTTTCTAAGCGAGAAACTAGAGGAACTGCGGCAAGCAAACATAATATTTCTGTTTGTATACATGACATTTTATGCACCTGCCTAATGAAATGACTTTGCTTTTCTCCAAAACCATTTTACTATGATTTGCTTGGTCTATTGCATACAAATTCCACACCACTTTGTCCGGATATGACTGCATGAAACCGGAAATATCCGCTTTTGTTTTGGCTAACTCAATCCCAGATATTGCGACAGCCTCTGTGGTTGTTTTTTCTGGATATTACCAAAGGACTTCATTGTTTTGAATGTTTTTTATCAGGGAACATTTAATTTTGTACTGGGAAACTCTAATTGGTTCCACATGGAGACACCAGCTCTACACATTCGTATTTTCTAAGTGAGAAACTATAGGAACTGCGGCAAACAAACATGATATTTCTGTTTGTATAGATGACATTTTATGCACTTGCCTGAAGAAAGGAGTTTGCTTTTCTCCAAAACCATTTTTACTATGATTTTGTCGGTCCATTGCATAGGATTTCTCACCACTATGTAGGGATATGACTGCATGAAACCGGAAATATCCGGTTTTGTTTTGCTAACTCAATCCCAGATATTGCCATAGCCCCTGTGTTTGTGTTTTCTGGATATTATCAAAGGACTTTATTGTTTTGAAACATTTTTTTTATCAGGGAACATTTACTTTTGTACTTGGAAACACTCAGTGGATCCACATGGAGAATCCAGCTCTAAACATTTGTAATTTATTCGGAGGATGCTAGAGGAACTGCAGCAAACAAACATGGTATTTCTGTTTGTGCACATGACATTTTATGCACCTGCCTAATGAAATGACTTTGCTTTTCTCCAAAACCATTTTACTATGATTTGCTTGGTCTATTGCATACAAATTCCACACCACTTTGTCCGGATATGACTGGATGAAAGGGGAAATATCCGCTTTTGTTTTGGCTAACTCAATCACAGATATTGTGACAGCCTCTGTGTTTGTGTTTTCTGGATATTATCAAAGGACTTTATTGTTTTGAAACATTTTTTTTATCAGGGAACATTTAATTTTGTACTGGGAAACCCTCAGTGGTTCCACATGGAGAAACCAGCTCTAAACAGTTGTAATTTATACGGAGAATGCTAGAGGAACTGCAGCAAAAAAACATGACATTTCTGTTTGTATAAAACAAATTTTATGCACCTGCCTAATGAAATGACCTTGCTTTTCTCCAAAACCATTTTACTATGATTTGCTTGGTCTATTGCATACAAATTCCACACCACTTTGTCCGGATATGACTGCATGAAACCGGAAATATCCGGTTTTGTTTTGGCTAACTCAATCCCAGATTGCCACAGCCTCTGTGTTTGTGTTTTCTGGATATTATCAATGGTCATTATTGTTTTGAATTTTTTTTTTCAGGTAACATTTAATTTTGTACTGCGAAACACTCAGTGGTTCCACATGGAGACACCAGCTCTACACATTCGTATTTTCTAAGCGAGAGACTAGAGGAACTGCGGCAAACAAACATGATATTTCTGTTTGTATACATGACATTTTATGCACTTGCCTAAAGAAAGGACTTTGCTTTTCTCCAAAACCATTTTTATTATGATTTGCTTGGTCTATTGCAAACAAATTCCACACCACTTTGTCCGGATATGACTGCATGAAACCGGAAATATCCGGTTTTGTTTTGGCTAACTCAATCCCAGATTGCCACAGCCTCTGTGTTTGTGTTTTCTGGATATTATCAATGGTCATTATTGTTTTGAATTTTTTTTATCAGGGAACATTTAATTTTGTACTGGGAAACACTCAGTGGTTCCACATGGAGACACCAGCTCTACACATTCGTATTTTCTAAGCGAGAAACTAGAGGAACTGCAGCAAACAAACATGATATTTCTGTTGTATACATGACATTTTATGCACTGCCTAAAAAAGGAGTTTGCTTTTCTCCAAATCCATTTTTACTATGATTTGCTTGGTATATTGCATACAAATTCCACACCACTTTGTCCGGATATGACTGCATGAAACCGGAAATATCCGGTTTTGTTTTGGCTAACTCAATCCCAGATATTGCCACAGCCCCTGTGTTTGTGTTTTCTGGATATTATCAAAGGTCATTATTGTTTTGAACGTTTTTTTTTTATCAGGGAGCATTTAATTTTGTACTGGGAAACACTCAGTGGTTCCACATGCAGAAACCAGCTCTACACATTCGTACATTCCAAGCGAGAAACTAAAGGAACTGCGGCAAACAAACATGATATTTCTGTTTGTATAAATGACATTTTATGCACTTGCCTAAATAAAGGACTTTGCTTTTCTCCAAAACCATTTTTACTATGATTTGCTTGGTCTATTGCATACAAATTCCACACCACTTTGTCCGGATATGACTGCATGAAACCGGAAATATCCGGTTTTGTGTTGGCTAACTCAATCCCAGATATTGCCACAGCCCCTGTGTTTGTGTTTTCTGGATATTATCAATGGTCATTATTGTTTTCAACGTTTTTTTTAATCAGGGAGCATTTAATTTTGTACAGGGAAACAATAAGTGGTTCCACATGCAGAAACCAGTTCTTCCTATTCGTGTATTCTAGGGAGAAAACTAGAGGAACTGCGGCAAACAAACATGATATCTCTGTTTGTATACATGACATTTTATGCACTTTCCTAAAGAAAGGAGTTTGCTTTTCTCCAAAACCATTTTTACTATGATTTTCTCAGTCCATTACATAAGAATTCCACAATACTTTGTCCGGATATGACTGCATGAAACCGGAAATATCCGGTTTTGTTTTGGCTAACTCAATCCCAGATATTGCCACAGCACCTGTGTTTGTGTTTTCTGGATATTATCAATGGTTAGTATTGTTTTGAACGTTTTTTTTTTATCAGGGAGTATTTAATTTTGTACAGGGAAACAATCACTGGATCCACATGCAGAAACCAGTTCTTCCTTTTCGTGTATTCTAGGGAGAAAACTAGAGGAACTGCAGCAAACAAACATGATATTTCTGTTTGTATACATGACATTTTATGCACTTGCCTAAAGAAAGGAGTTTGCTTTTCTCCAAAACCATTTTTACTATGATTTTCTCGGTTCATTGCATAGGAATTCCACACCACTTTGTCCGGATATGACTGCATGAAACCGGAAATATCCGCTTTTGTTTTGGCTAACTCAATCACAGATATTGCGACAGCCTCTGTGTTTGTGTTTTCTGGATATTATCAAAGGACTTTATTGTTTTGAATGTTTTTTTTAATCAGTGAGCATTTAATTTTGTACTGGGAAACTCTAATTGGTTCCACATGGAGACACGAGCTCTACACATTCGTATTTTCTTGGAGAAAGCTAGAAGAACTGCGGCAAACAAACATGATATTTCTGTTTGTATACATGACATTTTATGCACTTGTCCAAAGAAAGGAGTTTGCTTTTCTCCAAAACCATTTTTACTATGATTTGCTTGGTCTATTGCATACAAATTCCACACCACTTTGTCCGGATATGACTGCATGAAACCGGAAATATCCGGTTTTGTTTTGGCTAACTCAATCCCAGATATTGCCACAGCCCCTGTGTTTGTGTTTTCTGGATATTATCAATGGTCATTATTGTTTTGAACGTTTTAATCAGGGAGCATTTAATTTTGTACAGGGAACCAATCACTGGTTCCACATGGAGAAACCAGTTCTTCCTATTCGTGTATTCTAGGGAGAAAACTAGAGGAACTGCGGCAAACAAACATGATATCTCTGTTTGTATACATGACATTTTATGCACTTGCCTAAAAAAGAGTTTGCTTTACTCCAAAACCATTTTTACTATGATTTGCTTGGTATATTGCATACAAATTCCACACCACTTTGTCCGGATATGACTGCATGAAACCGGAAATATCTGGTTTTGTTTTGGCTAACACAATCCCAGATTGCCACAGCCTCTGTGTTTGTGTTTTCTGGATATTATCAATGGTCATTATTGTTTTGAACATTTATTTTTATCAGGGAGCATTTAATTTTGTACTGGGAAACACTCAGTGGTTCCACATGGAGACACCAGCTCTACACATTCGTATTTTCTAAGCGAGAAACTAGAGGAACTGCGGCAAACAAACATGATATTTCTGTTTGTATACATGACATTTTATGCACTTGCCTAAAGAAAGGAGTTTGCTTTTCTCCAAAACCATTTTTACTATGATTTGCTTTGTATATTGCATACAAATTCCACACCACCTTTTCCGGATATGACTGCATGAAACCGGAAATATCCGGTTTTGTTTTGGCTAACTCAATCCCAGATATTGCCACAGCCCCTGTGTTTGTGTTTTCTGGATATTATCAATGGTCATTATTGTTTTGAATGTTTTTTTTAATCAGGGAGCATTTAATTTTGTACAGGGAAACAATCACTGGTTCCACATGCAGAAACCAGTTCTTCCTATTCGTGTATTCTAGGGAGAAATCTAGAGGAACGGCGGCAAACAAACATGATATTTCTGTTTGTATACTTGACATTTTATGCACTTGCCTGAAGAAAGGAGTTTGCTTTTCTCCAAAACCATTTTTACTATGATTTGCTTGGTCTATTGCATACAAATTCCACACCACTTTGTCCGGATATGACTGCATGAAACCGGAAATATCCGGTTTTGTTTTGGCTAACTCAATCCCAAATTGCCACAGCCTCTGTGTTTGTTTTTTCTGGATATTATCAATGATCATTATTGTTTTCAATTGTTTTTTTTATCAGGGAACATTTAATTTTGTACTGGGAAACACTCAGTGGTTCCACATGGAGACACCAGCTCTACACATTCGTATTTTCTAAGCGAGAAACTAGAGGAACTGCGGCAAACAAACCTGATATTTCTGTTTGTATACATGACATTTTATGCACTTGCCTAAAGAAAGGAGTTTGCTTTTCTTCAAAACCATTTTTACTATGATTTGCTTGGTCTATTGCATACAAATTCCACACCACTTTGTCCGGATATGACTGCATGAAACCGGAAATATCCGGTTTTGTTTTGGCTAACTCAATCCCAGATATTGCCACAGCCCCTGTGTTTGTGTTTTCTGGATATTATCAATGGTCATTATTGTTTTCAACGTTTTTTTTTTTAATCAGGGAGCATTTAATTTTGTACAGGGAAACAATAAGTGGTTCCACATGCAGAAACCAGTTCTTCCTATTCGTGTATTCTAGGGAGAAAACTAGAGGAACTGCGGCAAACAAACATGATATCTCTGTTTGTATACATGACATTTTATGCACTTTCTTAAAGAAAGGAGTTTGCTTTTCTCCAAAACCATTTTTACTATGATTTTCTCAGTCCATTACATAAGAATTCCACAATACTTTGTCCGGATATCACTGCATGAAACCGGAAATATCCGGTTTTGTTTTGGCTAACTCAATCCCAGATATTGCCACAGCACCTGTGTTTGTGTTTTCTGGATATTATCAATGGTTAGTATTGTTTTGAACGTTTTTTTTTTATCAGGGAGTATTTAATTTTGTACAGGGAAACAATCACTGGATCCACATGCAGAAACCAGTTCTTCCTTTTCGTGTATTCTAGGGAGAAAACTAGAGGAACTGCAGCAAACAAACATGATATTTCTGTTTGTATACATGACATTTTATGCACTTGCCTAAAGAAAGGACTTTGCATTTATCCAAAACCATTTTTACTATGATTTTCTCGGTTCATTGCATAGGAATTCCACACCACTTTGTCTGGATATGACTGCATGAAACCGGAAATATCCGGTTTTGTTTTGGCTAACTCAATCCCAGATTGCCACAGCCTCTGTGTTTGTGTTTTCTGGATATTATCAATGGTCATTATTGTTTTGAACATTTATTTTTATCAGGGAGCATTTAATTTTGTACTGGGAAACTCTCAGTGGTTCCACATGGAGACACCAGCTCTACACATTCGTATTTTCTAAGCGAGAAACTAGAGGAACTGCGGCAAACAAACATGATATTTCTGTTTGTATACATGACATTTTATGCACTTGCCTAAAGAAAGGACTTTGCTTTTCTCCAAAACCATTTTTACTATGATTTGCTTGGTCTATTGCATACAAATTCCACACCACTTTGTCCGGATATGACTGCATGAAACCGGAAATATCCGGTTTTGTTTTGGCTAACTCAATCCCAGATATTGCCACAGCCCCTGTGTTTGTGTTTTCTGGATATTATCAATGGTCATTATTGTTTTGAATGTTTTTTTTTAATTAAGGAGCCTTTCATTTTATACAGGGAAACAATCACTGGTTCCACATGCAGAAACCAGTTCTTCCTATTCGGGTATTCTAGGGAGAATTCTAGAGGAACGGCGGCAAACAAACATGATATTTCTGTTTGTATACGTGACATTTTATGCACTTGCCTGAAGAAAGGAGTTTGCTTTTCTCCAAAACCATTTTTACTATGATTTGCTTGGTCTATTGCATACAAATTCCACACCACTTTGTCCGGATATGACTGCATGAAACCGGAAATATCCGGTTTTGTTTTGGCTAACTCAATCCCAGATTGCCATAGCCTCTGTGTTTGTGTTTTCTGGATATTATAAATGGTCATTATTGTTTTGAATGTTTTTTTATCAGGGAACATTAAATTTTGTACTGGGAAACCCTCAGTGGTTCCACATGGAGAAACCAGCTCTAAACATTTGTAAATTATACGGAGAATGCTAGAGGAACTGCAGCAAACAAACATGATATTTCTGTTTGTATACATGACATTTTATGTACCTGCCTAATGAAATGACTTTGCTTTTCTCCAAAACCATTTTTACTATGATTTGCTTGGTCTATTGCATACAAATTCCACACCACTTTGTCCGGATATGACTGCATGAAACCGGAAATATCCGCTTTTGTTTTGGCTAACTTAATCATAATATTGCGACAGCCTCTGTGTTTGTGTTTTCTGGATATTATCAAAGGACTTTATTGTTTTGAATGTTTTTTATCAGGGAACATTTAATTTTGTACTGGGAAACTCTAATTGGTTCCACATGGAGACACCAGCTCTACACATTCGTATTTTCTAAGCGAGAAACTAGAGGAACTGCGGCAAACAAACATGATATTTCTGTTTGTATACATGACATTTTATGCACTTGCCTAAAGAAAGGAGTTTGCTTTTCTCCAAAACCATATTTACTATGATTTGCTTGGACTATTGCATACAAATTCCACACCACTTTGTCCGGATATGACTGCATGAAACCGGAAATATCCGGTTTTGTTTTGGCTAACTCAATCCCAGATTGCCACAGCCTCTGTGTTTGTGTTTTCTGGATATTATCAATGTCATTATTGTTTTGAACATTTATTTTCATCAGGGAGCATTTAAGTTTGTACTGGGAAACACTCAGTGGTTCCACATGGAGACACCAGCTCTAGACATTCGTATTTTCTAAGCGAGAAACTAGAGGAACTGCGGCAAACAAACATGATATTTCTGTTTGTATACATGACATTTTATGCACTTGCCTAAAGAAAGGACTTTGCTTTTCTCCAAAACCATTTTTACTATGATTTGCTTGGTCTATTGCATACAAATTCCACACCACTTTGTCCGGATATGACTGCATGAAACCGGAAATATCCGGTTTTGTTTTCGCTAACTCAATCCCAGATATTGCCACAGCCCCTGTGTTTGTGTTTTCTGGATATTATCAATGGTCATTATTGTTTTGAACGTTTTAATCAGGGAGCATTGAATTTTGTACATGGAAACAATCACTGGTTCCACATGGAGAAACCAGTTTTTCCTATTCGTGTATTCTAGGGAGAAAACTAGAGGAACTGCGGCAAACAAACATGATATCTCTGTTTGTATACATGATATTTTAAGCACTTGCCTAAAGAAAGGACTTTGCTTTTCTCCAAAACCATTTTACTATGATTTGCTTGGTCTATTGCATACAAATTCCACACCACTTTGTCCGGATATGACTGGATGAAAGGGGAAATATCCGCTTTTGTTTTGGCTAACTCAATCCCAGATATTGCGACAGACTCTGTGTTTGTGATTTCTGGATATTATCAAAGGACTTTATTGTTTTGAATGTTTTTTATCAGGGAACATTTAATTTTGTACTGGGAAACTATAATTGGTTCCACATGGAGACACCAGCTCTACACATTCGTATTTTCTAGGAGAAAGCAAGAAGAACTGCTGCAAACAAACATGATATTTCTGTTTGTATACATGACATTTTATGCACTTGCCTAAAGAAAGGAGTTTGCTTTTCTCCAAAACCATTTTTACTATGATTTTCTTGGTCAATTGCATACAAATTCCACACCACTTTGTCCGGATATGACTGCATGAAACCGGAAATATCCGGTTTTGTTTTGGCTAACTCAATCCCAGATATTGCCACAGCCCCTGTGTTTGTGTTTTCTGGATATAATCAATGGTCACTATTGTTTGGAACTTTTTTTTTTTAATCAGGGAGCATTTAATTTTGTACAGGGAAACAATCACTGGTTCCACATGCAGAAACCAGTTCTTCCTAATTGTGTATTCTAGGGAGAAAACTAGAGGAACTGCGGCAAGCAAACATGATATTTCTGTTTCTATACATGATATTTTATGCACTTGCCTAAAGAAAGGACTTTGCTTTTCTCCAAAACCATTTTTACTATGATTTGCTTGGTCTACTGCATAGGAATTCCACAGCACTTTTTCCGGGTATGAATGGATGAAACCGGAAATATCCGGTTTTCTTTTGGCTAACTCAATCCCAGATATTGCCACAGCCACTGTGTTTGTGTTTTCTGGATATTATCAAAGGAGTTTATTCTTTTGAAACTTTTTTTTTATCAGGGAACATTTAATTTTGTACTGGGAAACACTCAGTGGTTCCACATTGAGAAACCAGCTCTAAACATTTGTATTTTCTACGGAGAATGCTAGAGGAACTGCAGCAAACAAACATGATATTTCTGTTTGTATACATGACATTTTATGCACCTGCCTAATGAAATGATTTTGCTTTTCTCCAAAACCATTTTTACTGTAATTCTCTCAGTCCATTGCATACGAATTTCACACCACTTTGTCCGGATATGACTGGATGAAAGGGGAAATATCCGCTTTTGTTTTGGCTAACTCAATCACAGATATTGCGACAGCCCCAGTGTTTGTGTTTTCTGGATATTATCAAAGGACTTTATTGTTTTGAATGTTTTTTGTCAGGGAACATTTAATTTTGTACTGGGAAACTCTAATTGGTTCCACATGGATACACCAGCTCCACACATTCGTATTTTCTAGGAGAAAACTAGAGGAACGGCTGCAAACAAACATGATATTTCTGTTTGTATACATGACATTTTATGCACTTACCTAAAGAAAGGACTTTGCTTTTCTTCAAAAGAATATTTACTATGATTTTCTCGGTCCATTGCATAGGAATTCCACACCACTTTGTCCGGATATGGCTGCATGAAACCGGAAATATCCGGTTTTGTTTTGGCTAACTCAGTCCCAGATATTGCCACAGCCCCTGTGTTTGTGTTTTCTGGATATTATCAATGGTCATTATTTTTTGGAACGTTTTTTTTTAATCAGGGAGCATTTAATTTTGTACTGGGAAACAATCACTGGTTCCACATGCAGAAACCAGTTTTTCCTAATTGTGTATTCTAGGGAGAAAACTAGAGGAACTGCGGCAAGCAAACATGATATTTCTGTTTCTATACATGACATTTTATGCACTTGCCTAAAGAAAGGACTTTGCTTTTCTCCAAAACCATTTTTACTATGATTTGCTTGGTCTACTGCATAGGAATTCCACAGCACTTTTTCCGGGTATGACTGGAAGAAACCGGAAATATCCGGTTTTCTTTTGGCTAACTCAATCCCAGATATTGCCACAGCCACTGTGTTTGTGTTTTCTGGATATTATCAAAGGACTTTATTGTTTTGAAACTTTTTTTTATCAGGGAACATTAAATTTTGTACTGGGAAACACTCAGTGGTTCCACATGGATAAACCAGCTCTAAACATTTGTATTTTCTACGGAGAATGCTAGACGAACTGCAGCAAACAAACATGATATTTCTGTTTGTATACATGACATTTTATGCACCTGCCTAATGAAATGACTTTGCTTTTCTTCAAAAGAATTTTTACTATGATTTTCTCGGTCGATTGCATATGAATTCCACACCACTTTGTCCGGATATGACTGCATGAAAACGGAAATATCGGCTTTTGTTTTGGCTAACTCAATCCCAGATTGCCACAGCCTCTGTGTTTGTGTTTTCTGGATATTACCAATGGTCATTATTGTTTTGAAATTTTTTTTATCAGGGAGCATTTAATTTTGTACTGGGAAACAATCATGGTTCCACATGCAGAAACCAGTTCTTCCTATTTGTGTATTCTAGGGAGAAAACTAGAGGAACTGCGGCAAACAAACATGATATTTCTGTTTGTATAGATGGCATTTTATGCACTTGCCTAACGAAAAGACTTTGCTTTTCTCCAAAACCATTTTTACTATGATTTGCTTGGTGTATTGCATACAAATTCCACACCACTTTGTCCGGATATGACTGCATGAAACCGAAAATATCCGGTTGTCTTTTCGATAACTCAATCCCAGATATTGCCACAGTAACTGTGTTTGCGTTTTCTGGATATTATCAATGGTCATTATTGTTTGGAACGTTTTTTTTAATCAGGGAACATTGAATTTTGTACTGGAAAAGAATCACTGGTTCCACATGCAGAAACAAGTTCTTCCTATTCGTGTATTCTAGGGAGAAAACTACAGGAACTGCGGCAAACAAACATGATATTTCTGTTTGTATACATGACATTTTATGCACTTGCCCTAAGAAAGGACTTTGCTTTTCAGAAAACCATTTTTACTATGATTTTCTCGGTCCATTGCATAGGAATTCCACTCCACTTTTTCCGGATATGACTGCATGAAACCGGAAATAACTGGTTTAATTTTGGCTAACTCAATCCCAGATATTGCTAAAGCCCCTGTGTTTGTGCTTTGTGGATATTATCAATGGACATTATTGTTTTGAAATTTTTTTATCAGGGAACGTTTAATTTTGTACTGGGAAACAATCAGTGGTTACACATGGAGAAACCAGCTCTAAACATTTGTATTTTCTACGGAGAATGCTAGGGGTACTGCAGCATACAAACATGATATTTCTGTTTGTATACATGACATTTTATGCACCTGCCTAATGAAATGACTTTGCTTTTCTCCAAAACCATTTTTACTGTAATTCTCTCAGTCCATTGCATACGAATTCCACACCACTTTGTCCGGATATGACTGCATGAAACCGGAAATATCCGGTTTTGTTTTGGCTAACTCAATCCCAGATTGCCACAGCCTCTGTGTTTGTGTTTTCTGGATATTACCAATTGTCATTATTGTTTTGAAAGTTTTTTTTTTTTCATCAGGGAACATTTAATTGTGTTCTGGGAAATACTCAGTGGTTCCACATGGAGACACCAGCTCTACACATTCGTATTTTCTACTGAGAATGCTAGAGGAACTTCGGCAAACAAACATGATATTTCTGTTTGTATACATGACATTTTATGCACCTGTCTAAATAAAGGACTTTGCTTTTCTCAAAAGCATTTTTACTGTAATTCTCTCAGTCCATTGCATACGAATTAAACATCACTTTGTCCTTTTATGACTGGATGAAAGGGGAAATATCCGCTTTTTTTTTGGCTAACTCTATCACAGATATTGCGACAGCCTCTGTGTTTGTGTTTTCTGGATATTATCAAAGGACTTTATTGTTTTGAATGTTTTTTATCATGGAACATTTAATTTTGTACAGGGAAACTCTAATTGGTTCCACATGGAAATACCAGCTCTACACATTCGTATTTTCTAGGACAAAACTAGAGGAACTGTGGCAAACAAACATGATATTTCTGTTTGTATAGATGGCATTTTATGCACTTGCCTAAAGAAAGGACTTTGCTTTTCTCCAAAACCATTTTTACTATGATTTGCTTGGTCTATTGCATACAAATTCCACACCACTTTGTCCGGATATGACTGCATGAAACCGGAAATATCCGGTTTTGTTTTGGCTAACTCAATCCCAGATTGCCACAGCCTCTGTGTTTGTGTTTTCTGGATATTACCAATGGTCATTATTGTTTTGAAAGTTTTTTTTTTGTTTCATCAGGGAACATTTAATTGTGTTCTGGGAAACACTCAGTGGTTCCACATGGAGACACCAGCTCTACACATTCGTATTTTCTACGGAGAATGCTAGAGGAACTTCGGCAAACAAACATGATATTTCTGTTTGTATACATGACATTTTATGCACTTGCCTAAAGAAAGGACTTTGCTTTTCTTCAAAAGAATTTTTACTATGATTTTCTCGACCCATTGCATAGGAATTCAACACAACTTTGTCCGGATATGACTGCATGAAACCGGAAATATCCGGTTTTGTTTTGGCTAACTCAATCCCAGATATTGCCACAGCCCCTGTGTTTGTGTTTTCTGGATATTATCAATGGTCATTATTGTTTTGAACGTTTTTTTTTAATCAGGGAGCATTTAATTTTGTACAGGGAAACAATCACTGGTTCCACAAGCTGAAACCAGTTATTCCTATTCGTGTATTCTAGGGAGAAAACTAGAGGAACTGTGGCAAACAAACATGATATTTCTGTTTGTATACATGACATTTTATGCTCTTGCCTAAAGAAAGTACTTTGCTTTTCCCCAAAACCATTTTTACTATGATTTTCTCCATGCATTGCATTGCAATTCCACACCACTTTTTCTGGATATGACTGGATGAAACCGGAAATATCCGGTTTTGTTTTGGCTAACTCAATCCCAGATATTGCCACAGCCTCTGTGTTTGTGTTTTCTGGATATTATCAAAGGACTTTATTGTTTGGAACTTTATTTTTTAATCAGGGAACATTTAATTTTGTACTGGGAAACACTCAGTGGTTCCACATGGAGACACCAGCTCTACACATGCGTATTTTCTAAGCGAGAATCTAGAGGAACTGCGGCAAACAAACATGATATTTCTGTTTGTATTCATGACATTTTATGCACTTGCCTAAAGAAAGGACTTTGCTTTTTTCAAAACCATTTTTACTACGATTTGCTTGGTTTATTGCATACAAATTCCACACCACTTTGTCCGGATATGACTGCATGAAACCGGAAATATCCGGTTTTGTTTTGGCTAACTCAATCCCAGATATTGCCACAGCCACTGTGTTTGTGTTTTCTGGATATTATCAATGGTCATTATTGTTTGGAACGTTTTTTTTTTAATCAGGGAGCATTTAGTTTTGTACTGGGAACAATTACTGGTTCCACATGCAGAAACCAGTTCTTCCTATTCGTGTATTCTAGGAATAAAACTAGAGGAACTGCGGCAAGCAAACATGATATTTCTGTTTGTATACATGACATTTTATGCACTTCTCTAACGAAGACTTTGCTTTTCTCCAAAACCAATTTACTATGATTTGCTTGGTCTATTGCATACAAATTCCACACCACTTTGTCCGGATATGACTGCATGAAACCGGAAATATCCGGTTTTCTTTTGGCTAACTCAATCCCTGATATTGCCAAAGCCCCTGTATTTGGGTTTTCTGGATATTATCAATGGTCATTATTGTTTTGAATGTTTTTTTTAATCAAGGAGCATTTAATTTTGTAGAGGGAAACAATATGAGGTTCCACATGGAGAAACCAGCTCTAAACATTTGTATTTTCTATCGAGAATGCTAGAGGAACTGCAGCAAACAAACATGATATTTCTGTTTGTATACATGACATTTTATGCACCTGCCTAATGAAATGACTTTGCTTTTCTCAAAAACCATTTTTACTGTAATTCTGTCAGTCCATTGCATATGAATTCCACACCACTTTGTCCGGATATGACTGGATGAAAGGGGAAATATCCGCTTTTTTTTGGCTAACTCAATCAGAGATATTGCAACAGCCTCTATGTTTGTGTTTTCTGGATATTATCAAAGGACTTTATTGTTTTGAATGTTTTTTATCATGGAACATTTAATTTTGTACAGGGAAACTCTAATTGGTTCCACATGGAGACACCAGCTCAACACATTCGTATTTTCTAGGAGAAAACTAGAGTAACTGCGGCAAGCAAACATGATATTTCTGTTTGTATAGATGGCATTTTATGCACTTGCCTAAAGAAAGGACTTTGCTTTTCTCCAAAACCATTTTTACTATGATTTGCTTGGTCTATTGCATACAAATTCCACACCACTTTGTCCGGATATGACTGCATGAAACCGGAAATATCCGGTTTTGTTTTGGCTAACTCAATCCCAGATATTGCCACAGGCTCTGTGTTTGTGTTTTCTGGATATTATCAATGGTCACTATTGTTTGGAACTTTTTTTTTTTAATCAGGGAACATTTAATTGTGTTCTGGGAAACACTCAGTGGTTCCACATGGAGACACCAGCTCAACACATTCGTATTTTCTACGGAGAATGCTAGAGGAACTGCAGCAAACAAACATGATATTTCTGTTTGTTTACATGACATTTTATGCACCTGCCTAATGAAATGACTTTGCTTTTCTCCAAAACCATTTTTACTGTAATTCTCTCAGTCCATTGCATACGAATTCCACACCACTTTGTCCGGATATGACTGCATGAAACCAAAAATATCCGCTTTTGTTTTGGCTAACTCAATCCCAGATATTGCGACAGCCTCTGTGTTTGTTTTTTCTGGATATTATCAAAGTACTTTATTGTTTTGAATGTTTTTTATCACGGAACATTTAATTTTGTACTGGGAAACTCTAATTGGTTCCACATGGAGACACCAGCTCTACACATTCGTATTTTCTAGGAGAAAGCTAGAAGAACTGCGGTAATCAAACATGATATTTCTGTTTGTATAGATGGCATTTTATGCACATGCCTAACGAAAAGACTTTGCTTTTCTCCAAAACCATTTTTACTATGATTTGCTTGGTCTATTGCATACAAATTCCACACCACTTTGCCCGGATATGACTGCATGAAACCGGAAATATCCGGTTTTCTTTTGGCTAACTCACTCCCAGATTGCCACAGCCCCTGTGTTTGTGTTTTCTGGATATTATCAAAGGACTTTATTCTTTTGAAACTTTTTTTTATCAGGGAACATTAAATTTTGTACTGGGAAACACTCAGTGGTTCCACATGGAGAAACCAGCTCTAAATATTTGTATTTTCTATGGAGAATGCTAGAGGAACTGCAGCAAACAAACATGATATTTCTGTTTGTATACATGACATTTTATGCACCTGGCTAATGAAATGACTTTGCTTTTCTCCAAAACCATTTTTACTGTAATTCTCTCAGTCCATTGCATACGAATTCCACACCACTTTGTCCGGATATGACTGGATGAAAGGGGAAATATCCGCTTTTGTTTTGGCTAACTCAATCACAGATATTGCCACAGCCCCAGTGTTTGTGTTTTCTGGATATTATCAAAGGACTTTATTGTTTTGAATGTTTTTTATCAGGGAACATTTAATTTTGTACTGGGAAACTCTAATTGGTTCCACATGGAGAAACCAGCTCTACACATTCGTATTTTCTAAGTGAGAAACTAGAGGAACTGCAGCAAACAAACATGATATTTCTGTTTCTATACATGACATTTTATGCACTTGTCCAACGCAAAGACTTTGCTTTTCTCCAAAACCATTTTTACTATGATTTGCTTGGTCTATTGCATACAAATTCCCCACCACTTTGTCCGGATATGACTGCATGAACCCGGAAATATCCGGTTGTGTTTTGGCTAACTCAATCCCAGATATTGCCACAGTCCCTGTGTTTGAGTTTTCTGGATATTATCAATGGTCATTATTGTTTGGGACTTTTTTTTTAATCAGGGAATATTTAATTTTCTACTGGGAAACACTCAGTGGTTCCACATGGAGACACCAGCTCTACACATTCGTATTTTCTAAGCGAGAAACTAGAGGAACGGCGGCAAACAAACATGATATTTCTGTTTGTATACGTGACATTTTATGCACTTGCCTGAAGAAAGGAGTTTGCTTTTCTCCAAAACCATTTTTACTATGATTTGCTTGGTCTATTGCATACAAATTCCACACCACTTTGTCCGGATATGACTGCATGAAACCGGAAATATCCGGTTTTGTTTTGGCTAACTCAATCCCAGATTGCCATAGCCTCTGTGTTTGTGTTTTCTGGATATTATAAATGGTCATTATTGTTTTGAATGTTTTTTTATCAGGGAACATTAAATTTTGTACTGGGAAACCCTCAGTGGTTCCACATGGAGAAACCAGCTCTAAACATTTGTAAATTATACGGAGAATGCTAGAGGAACTGCAGCAAACAAACATGATATTTCTGTTTGTATACATGACATTTTATGTACCTGCCTAATGAAATGACTTTGCTTTTCTCCAAAACCATTTTTACTATGATTTGCTTGGTCTATTGCATACAAATTCCACACCACTTTGTCCGGATATGACTGCATGAAACCGGAAATATCCGCTTTTGTTTTGGCTAACTTAATCATAATATTGCGACAGCCTCTGTGTTTGTGTTTTCTGGATATTATCAAAGGACTTTATTGTTTTGAATGTTTTTTATCAGGGAACATTTAATTTTGTACTGGGAAACTCTAATTGGTTCCACATGGAGACACCAGCTCTACACATTCGTATTTTCTAAGCGAGAAACTAGAGGAACTGCGGCAAACAAACATGATATTTCTGTTTGTATACATGACATTTTATGCACTTGCCTAAAGAAAGGAGTTTGCTTTTCTCCAAAACCATATTTACTATGATTTGCTTGGTCTATTGCATACAAATTCCACACCACTTTGTCCGGATATGACTGCATGAAACCGGAAATATCCGGTTTTGTTTTGGCTAACTCAATCCCAGATTGCCACAGCCTCTGTGTTTGTGTTTTCTGGATATTATCAATGTCATTATTGTTTTGAACATTTATTTTCATCAGGGAGCATTTAAGTTTGTACTGGGAAACACTCAGTGGTTCCACATGGAGACACCAGCTCTAGACATTCGTATTTTCTAAGCGAGAAACTAGAGGAACTGCGGCAAACAAACATGATATTTCTGTTTGTATACATGACATTTTATGCACTTGCCTAAAGAAAGGACTTTGCTTTTCTCCAAAACCATTTTTACTATGATTTGCTTGGTCTATTGCATACAAATTCCACACCACTTTGTCCGGATATGACTGCATGAAACCGGAAATATCCGGTTTTGTTTTCGCTAACTCAATCCCAGATATTGCCACAGCCCCTGTGTTTGTGTTTTCTGGATATTATCAATGGTCATTATTGTTTTGAACGTTTTAATCAGGGAGCATTGAATTTTGTACATGGAAACAATCACTGGTTCCACATGGAGAAACCAGTTTTTCCTATTCGTGTATTCTAGGGAGAAAACTAGAGGAACTGCGGCAAACAAACATGATATCTCTGTTTGTATACATGATATTTTAAGCACTTGCCTAAAGAAAGGACTTTGCTTTTCTCCAAAACCATTTTACTATGATTTGCTTGGTCTATTGCATACAAATTCCACACCACTTTGTCCGGATATGACTGGATGAAAGGGGAAATATCCGCTTTTGTTTTGGCTAACTCAATCCCAGATATTGCGACAGACTCTGTGTTTGTGATTTCTGGATATTATCAAAGGACTTTATTGTTTTGAATGTTTTTTATCAGGGAACATTTAATTTTGTACTGGGAAACTATAATTGGTTCCACATGGAGACACCAGCTCTACACATTCGTATTTTCTAGGAGAAAGCAAGAAGAACTGCTGCAAACAAACATGATATTTCTGTTTGTATACATGACATTTTATGCACTTGCCTAAAGAAAGGAGTTTGCTTTTCTCCAAAACCATTTTTACTATGATTTTCTTGGTCAATTGCATACAAATTCCACACCACTTTGTCCGGATATGACTGCATGAAACCGGAAATATCCGGTTTTGTTTTGGCTAACTCAATCCCAGATATTGCCACAGCCCCTGTGTTTGTGTTTTCTGGATATAATCAATGGTCACTATTGTTTGGAACTTTTTTTTTTTAATCAGGGAGCATTTAATTTTGTACAGGGAAACAATCACTGGTTCCACATGCAGAAACCAGTTCTTCCTAATTGTGTATTCTAGGGAGAAAACTAGAGGAACTGCGGCAAGCAAACATGATATTTCTGTTTCTATACATGATATTTTATGCACTTGCCTAAAGAAAGGACTTTGCTTTTCTCCAAAACCATTTTTACTATGATTTGCTTGGTCTACTGCATAGGAATTCCACAGCACTTTTTCCGGGTATGAATGGATGAAACCGGAAATATCCGGTTTTCTTTTGGCTAACTCAATCCCAGATATTGCCACAGCCACTGTGTTTGTGTTTTCTGGATATTATCAAAGGAGTTTATTCTTTTGAAACTTTTTTTTTATCAGGGAACATTTAATTTTGTACTGGGAAACACTCAGTGGTTCCACATTGAGAAACCAGCTCTAAACATTTGTATTTTCTACGGAGAATGCTAGAGGAACTGCAGCAAACAAACATGATATTTCTGTTTGTATACATGACATTTTATGCACCTGCCTAATGAAATGATTTTGCTTTTCTCCAAAACCATTTTTACTGTAATTCTCTCAGTCCATTGCATACGAATTTCACACCACTTTGTCCGGATATGACTGGATGAAAGGGGAAATATCCGCTTTTGTTTTGGCTAACTCAATCACAGATATTGCGACAGCCCCAGTGTTTGTGTTTTCTGGATATTATCAAAGGACTTTATTGTTTTGAATGTTTTTTGTCAGGGAACATTTAATTTTGTACTGGGAAACTCTAATTGGTTCCACATGGATACACCAGCTCCACACATTCGTATTTTCTAGGAGAAAACTAGAGGAACGGCTGCAAACAAACATGATATTTCTGTTTGTATACATGACATTTTATGCACTTACCTAAAGAAAGGACTTTGCTTTTCTTCAAAAGAATATTTACTATGATTTTCTCGGTCCATTGCATAGGAATTCCACACCACTTTGTCCGGATATGGCTGCATGAAACCGGAAATATCCGGTTTTGTTTTGGCTAACTCAGTCCCAGATATTGCCACAGCCCCTGTGTTTGTGTTTTCTGGATATTATCAATGGTCATTATTTTTTGGAACGTTTTTTTTTAATCAGGGAGCATTTAATTTTGTACTGGGAAACAATCACTGGTTCCACATGCAGAAACCAGTTTTTCCTAATTGTGTATTCTAGGGAGAAAACTAGTGGAACTGCGGCAAGCAAACATGATATTTCTGTTTCTATACATGACATTTTATGCACTTGCCTAAAGAAAGGACTTTGCTTTTCTCCAAAACCATTTTTACTATGATTTGCTTGGTCTACTGCATAGGAATTCCACAGCACTTTTTCCGGGTATGACTGGAAGAAACCGGAAATATCCGGTTTTCTTTTGGCTAACTCAATCCCAGATATTGCCACAGCCACTGTGTTTGTGTTTTCTGGATATTATCAAAGGACTTTATTGTTTTGAAACTTTTTTTTATCAGGGAACATTAAATTTTGTACTGGGAAACACTCAGTGGTTCCACATGGATAAACCAGCTCTAAACATTTGTATTTTCTACGGAGAATGCTAGACGAACTGCAGCAAACAAACATGATATTTCTGTTTGTATACATGACATTTTATGCACCTGCCTAATGAAATGACTTTGCTTTTCTTCAAAAGAATTTTTACTATGATTTTCTCGGTCGATTGCATATGAATTCCACACCACTTTGTCCGGATATGACTGCATGAAAACGGAAATATCGGCTTTTGTTTTGGCTAACTCAATCCCAGATTGCCACAGCCTCTGTGTTTGTGTTTTCTGGATATTACCAATGGTCATTATTGTTTTGAAATTTTTTTTATCAGGGAGCATTTAATTTTGTACTGGGAAACAATCATGGTTCCACATGCAGAAACCAGTTCTTCCTATTTGTGTATTCTAGGGAGAAAACTAGAGGAACTGCGGCAAACAAACATGATATTTCTGTTTGTATAGATGGCATTTTATGCACTTGCCTAACGAAAAGACTTTGCTTTTCTCCAAAACCATTTTTACTATGATTTGCTTGGTGTATTGCATACAAATTCCACACCACTTTGTCCGGATATGACTGCATGAAACCGAAAATATCCGGTTGTCTTTTCGATAACTCAATCCCAGATATTGCCACAGTAACTGTGTTTGCGTTTTCTGGATATTATCAATGGTCATTATTGTTTGGAACGTTTTTTTTAATCAGGGAACATTGAATTTTGTACTGGAAAAGAATCACTGGTTCCACATGCAGAAACAAGTTCTTCCTATTCGTGTATTCTAGGGAGAAAACTACAGGAACTGCGGCAAACAAACATGATATTTCTGTTTGTATACATGACATTTTATGCACTTGCCCTAAGAAAGGACTTTGCTTTTCAGAAAACCATTTTTACTATGATTTTCTCGGTCCATTGCATAGGAATTCCACTCCACTTTTTCCGGATATGACTGCATGAAACCGGAAATAACTGGTTTAATTTTGGCTAACTCAATCCCAGATATTGCTAAAGCCCCTGTGTTTGTGCTTTGTGGATATTATCAATGGACATTATTGTTTTGAAATTTTTTTATCAGGGAACGTTTAATTTTGTACTGGGAAACAATCAGTGGTTACACATGGAGAAACCAGCTCTAAACATTTGTATTTTCTACGGAGAATGCTAGGGGTACTGCAGCATACAAACATGATATTTCTGTTTGTATACATGACATTTTATGCACCTGCCTAATGAAATGACTTTGCTTTTCTCCAAAACCATTTTTACTGTAATTCTCTCAGTCCATTGCATACGAATTCCACACCACTTTGTCCGGATATGACTGCATGAAACCGGAAATATCCGGTTTTGTTTTGGCTAACTCAATCCCAGATTGCCACAGCCTCTGTGTTTGTGTTTTCTGGATATTACCAATTGTCATTATTGTTTTGAAAGTTTTTTTTTTTTTCATCAGGGAACATTTAATTGTGTTCTGGGAAATACTCAGTGGTTCCACATGGAGACACCAGCTCTACACATTCGTATTTTCTACGGAGAATGCTAGAGGAACTTCGGCAAACAAACATGATATTTCTGTTTGTATACATGACATTTTATGCACCTGTCTAAATAAAGGACTTTGCTTTTCTCAAAAGCATTTTTACTGTAATTCTCTCAGTCCATTGCATACGAATTAAACATCACTTTGTCCTTTTATGACTGGATGAAAGGGGAAATATCCGCTTTTTTTTTGGCTAACTCTATCACAGATATTGCGACAGCCTCTGTGTTTGTGTTTTCTGGATATTATCAAAGGACTTTATTGTTTTGAATGTTTTTTATCATGGAACATTTAATTTTGTACAGGGAAACTCTAATTGGTTCCACATGGAAATACCAGCTCTACACATTCGTATTTTCTAGGACAAAACTAGAGGAACTGTGGCAAACAAACATGATATTTCTGTTTGTATAGATGGCATTTTATGCACTTGCCTAAAGAAAGGACTTTGCTTTTCTCCAAAACCATTTTTACTATGATTTGCTTGGTCTATTGCATACAAATTCCACACCACTTTGTCCGGATATGACTGCATGAAACCGGAAATATCCGGTTTTGTTTTGGCTAACTCAATCCCAGATTGCCACAGCCTCTGTGTTTGTGTTTTCTGGATATTACCAATGGTCATTATTGTTTTGAAAGTTTTTTTTTTGTTTCATCAGGGAACATTTAATTGTGTTCTGGGAAACACTCAGTGGTTCCACATGGAGACACCAGCTCTACACATTCGTATTTTCTACGGAGAATGCTAGAGGAACTTCGGCAAACAAACATGATATTTCTGTTTGTATACATGACATTTTATGCACTTGCCTAAAGAAAGGACTTTGCTTTTCTTCAAAAGAATTTTTACTATGATTTTCTCGACCCATTGCATAGGAATTCAACACAACTTTGTCCGGATATGACTGCATGAAACCGGAAATATCCGGTTTTGTTTTGGCTAACTCAATCCCAGATATTGCCACAGCCCCTGTGTTTGTGTTTTCTGGATATTATCAATGGTCATTATTGTTTTGAACGTTTTTTTTTAATCAGGGAGCATTTAATTTTGTACAGGGAAACAATCACTGGTTCCACAAGCTGAAACCAGTTATTCCTATTCGTGTATTCTAGGGAGAAAACTAGAGGAACTGTGGCAAACAAACATGATATTTCTGTTTGTATACATGACATTTTATGCTCTTGCCTAAAGAAAGTACTTTGCTTTTCCCCAAAACCATTTTTACTATGATTTTCTCCATGCATTGCATTGCAATTCCACACCACTTTTTCTGGATATGACTGGATGAAACCGGAAATATCCGGTTTTGTTTTGGCTAACTCAATCCCAGATATTGCCACAGCCTCTGTGTTTGTGTTTTCTGGATATTATCAAAGGACTTTATTGTTTGGAACTTTATTTTTTAATCAGGGAACATTTAATTTTGTACTGGGAAACACTCAGTGGTTCCACATGGAGACACCAGCTCTACACATGCGTATTTTCTAAGCGAGAATCTAGAGGAACTGCGGCAAACAAACATGATATTTCTGTTTGTATTCATGACATTTTATGCACTTGCCTAAAGAAAGGACTTTGCTTTTTTCAAAACCATTTTTACTACGATTTGCTTGGTTTATTGCATACAAATTCCACACCACTTTGTCCGGATATGACTGCATGAAACCGGAAATATCCGGTTTTGTTTTGGCTAACTCAATCCCAGATATTGCCACAGCCACTGTGTTTGTGTTTTCTGGATATTATCAATGGTCATTATTGTTTGGAACGTTTTTTTTTTAATCAGGGAGCATTTAGTTTTGTACTGGGAACAATTACTGGTTCCACATGCAGAAACCAGTTCTTCCTATTCGTGTATTCTAGGAATAAAACTAGAGGAACTGCGGCAAGCAAACATGATATTTCTGTTTGTATACATGACATTTTATGCACTTCTCTAACGAAGACTTTGCTTTTCTCCAAAACCAATTTACTATGATTTGCTTGGTCTATTGCATACAAATTCCACACCACTTTGTCCGGATATGACTGCATGAAACCGGAAATATCCGGTTTTCTTTTGGCTAACTCAATCCCTGATATTGCCAAAGCCCCTGTATTTGGGTTTTCTGGATATTATCAATGGTCATTATTGTTTTGAATGTTTTTTTTAATCAAGGAGCATTTAATTTTGTAGAGGGAAACAATATGAGGTTCCACATGGAGAAACCAGCTCTAAACATTTGTATTTTCTATCGAGAATGCTAGAGGAACTGCAGCAAACAAACATGATATTTCTGTTTGTATACATGACATTTTATGCACCTGCCTAATGAAATGACTTTGCTTTTCTCAAAAACCATTTTTACTGTAATTCTGTCAGTCCATTGCATATGAATTCCACACCACTTTGTCCGGATATGACTGGATGAAAGGGGAAATATCCGCTTTTTTTTGGCTAACTCAATCAGAGATATTGCAACAGCCTCTATGTTTGTGTTTTCTGGATATTATCAAAGGACTTTATTGTTTTGAATGTTTTTTATCATGGAACATTTAATTTTGTACAGGGAAACTCTAATTGGTTCCACATGGAGACACCAGCTCAACACATTCGTATTTTCTAGGAGAAAACTAGAGTAACTGCGGCAAGCAAACATGATATTTCTGTTTGTATAGATGGCATTTTATGCACTTGCCTAAAGAAAGGACTTTGCTTTTCTCCAAAACCATTTTTACTATGATTTGCTTGGTCTATTGCATACAAATTCCACACCACTTTGTCCGGATATGACTGCATGAAACCGGAAATATCCGGTTTTGTTTTGGCTAACTCAATCCCAGATATTGCCACAGGCTCTGTGTTTGTGTTTTCTGGATATTATCAATGGTCACTATTGTTTGGAACTTTTTTTTTTTAATCAGGGAACATTTAATTGTGTTCTGGGAAACACTCAGTGGTTCCACATGGAGACACCAGCTCAACACATTCGTATTTTCTACGGAGAATGCTAGAGGAACTGCAGCAAACAAACATGATATTTCTGTTTGTTTACATGACATTTTATGCACCTGCCTAATGAAATGACTTTGCTTTTCTCCAAAACCATTTTTACTGTAATTCTCTCAGTCCATTGCATACGAATTCCACACCACTTTGTCCGGATATGACTGCATGAAACCAAAAATATCCGCTTTTGTTTTGGCTAACTCAATCCCAGATATTGCGACAGCCTCTGTGTTTGTTTTTTCTGGATATTATCAAAGTACTTTATTGTTTTGAATGTTTTTTATCACGGAACATTTAATTTTGTACTGGGAAACTCTAATTGGTTCCACATGGAGACACCAGCTCTACACATTCGTATTTTCTAGGAGAAAGCTAGAAGAACTGCGGTAATCAAACATGATATTTCTGTTTGTATAGATGGCATTTTATGCACATGCCTAACGAAAAGACTTTGCTTTTCTCCAAAACCATTTTTACTATGATTTGCTTGGTCTATTGCATACAAATTCCACACCACTTTGCCCGGATATGACTGCATGAAACCGGAAATATCCGGTTTTCTTTTGGCTAACTCACTCCCAGATTGCCACAGCCCCTGTGTTTGTGTTTTCTGGATATTATCAAAGGACTTTATTCTTTTGAAACTTTTTTTTATCAGGGAACATTAAATTTTGTACTGGGAAACACTCAGTGGTTCCACATGGAGAAACCAGCTCTAAATATTTGTATTTTCTATGGAGAATGCTAGAGGAACTGCAGCAAACAAACATGATATTTCTGTTTGTATACATGACATTTTATGCACCTGGCTAATGAAATGACTTTGCTTTTCTCCAAAACCATTTTTACTGTAATTCTCTCAGTCCATTGCATACGAATTCCACACCACTTTGTCCGGATATGACTGGATGAAAGGGGAAATATCCGCTTTTGTTTTGGCTAACTCAATCACAGATATTGCCACAGCCCCAGTGTTTGTGTTTTCTGGATATTATCAAAGGACTTTATTGTTTTGAATGTTTTTTATCAGGGAACATTTAATTTTGTACTGGGAAACTCTAATTGGTTCCACATGGAGAAACCAGCTCTACACATTCGTATTTTCTAAGTGAGAAACTAGAGGAACTGCAGCAAACAAACATGATATTTCTGTTTCTATACATGACATTTTATGCACTTGTCCAACGCAAAGACTTTGCTTTTCTCCAAAACCATTTTTACTATGATTTGCTTGGTCTATTGCATACAAATTCCCCACCACTTTGTCCGGATATGACTGCATGAACCCGGAAATATCCGGTTGTGTTTTGGCTAACTCAATCCCAGATATTGCCACAGTCCCTGTGTTTGAGTTTTCTGGATATTATCAATGGTCATTATTGTTTGGGACTTTTTTTTTAATCAGGGAATATTTAATTTTCTACTGGGAAACACTCAGTGGTTCCACATGGAGACACCAGCTCTACACATTCGTATTTTCTAAGCGAGAAACTAGAGGAACTGCGGCAAACAAACATGATATTTCTGTTTGTATACATGACATTTTATGCACTTGCCTAAAGAAAGGACTTTGCTTTTCTCCAAAACCATTTTTACTGTGATTTGCTTGGTCTATTGCATACAAATTCCACACCACTTTGTCCAGATATGACTGCAAGAAACCGGAAATATCCGGTTTTATTTTGGCTAACTCAATCCCTGATTGCCACAGCCTCTGTGTTTGTGTTTTCTGGATATTACCAATGGTCATTATTGTTTTGAAAGTTTTTTTTTTTCATCAGGGAACATTTAATTTTGTTCTGGGAAACACTCAGTGGTTCCACATGGAGACACCAGCTCTACACATTCGTATTTTCTAGGAGAAAGCTAGAAGAACTGCGGCAAACAAACATGATATTTCTGTTTGTATAGATGGCATTTTATGCACTTGGCTAATGAAAAGACTTTCCTTTTCTCCAAAACCATTTTTACTCTGATTTGCTTGGTATATTGCATACAAAATCCACACCACTTTGTCCGGATATGACTGCATGAAACCGGAAATATCCGGTTTTCTATTGGCTAACTCTATCCCAGATATTGCCACAGCCCCTCTGTTTGTGTTTTCTGGATATTATCAAAGGACTTTATTCTTTTGAACCTTTTTTTTTTAAAAGGGAACATTTAATTTTGTACTGGGAAACACTCAGTGGTTCCACATGGAGAAACCAGCTCTAAACATTTGTATTTTCTATGAAGAATGCTAGAGGAACTGCAGCAAACAAACATGATATTTCTGTTTGTATACATGATATTTTATGCACCTGCCTAATGAAATGACTTTGATTTTCTCCACAACCATTTTTACTATGATTTGCTTGGTCTATTGCATACAAATTCCACAGCACTTTTTCCGGGTATGACTGGATGAAACCGGAAATATCCGCTTGTCTTTTGGCTAACTCAATCCCAGATTGCCACAGCCTCTGTGTTTGTGTTTTCTGGATATTATCAAAGGACTTTATTCTTTTGCACTTTTTTTTTAATCAGGGAACATTTAATTTTGTACTGGGAAATACTCAGTGGTTCCACATGCAGACACCAGCTCTACACATTCGTATTTTCTAAGCGAGAAACTAGAGGAACTGCGGCAAGCAAACATGATATTTCTGTTTCTATACATGACATTTTATGCACTTGCCTAAAGAAAGGACTTTGCTTTTCTCCAAAACCATTTTTACTATGATTTGCTTGGTCTATTGCAGACAAATTCCACACCACTTTGTCCGGATATGAATGCATGAAACCGGAAATATCCGGTTTTGTTTTGGCTAACTCAATCCCAGATATTGCCACAGCCCCTGTGTTTGTGTTTTCTGGATATTATCAATGGTCATTATTGTTTGGAACTTTTTTTTAATCAGGGAATATTTAATTTTTTACTGGGAAACACTCAGTGGTTCCACATGGAGACACCAGCTCTACACATTCGTATTTTCTAAGCGAGAAACTAGAGGAACTGCGGCAAACAAACATGATATTTCTGTTTGTATACATGACATTTTATGCACCTGCCTAATGAAATGACTTTGCTTTTCTCCAAAACCATTTTTACTGTAATTCTCTCAGTCCATCGCATACGAATTCCACACCACTTTGTCCGGATATGACTGGTTGAAAGGGGAAATATCCGGTTTTATTTTGGCTAACTCAATCCCAGATTGCCACAGCCTCTGTGTTTGTGTTTTCTGGATATTATCAAAGTACTTTATTGTTTTGAATGTTTTTTATCACGGAACATTTAATTTTGTACTGGGAAACTCTAATTGGTTCCACATGGAGACCCAGCTCTACACATTCGTATTTTCTAGGAGAAAGCTAGAAGAACTGCGGTAATCAAATATGATATTTCTGTTTGTATAGATGGCATTTTATGCACATGCCTAACGAAAAGACTTTGCTTTTCTCCAAAACCATTTTTACTATGATTTGCTTGGTCTATTGCATACAAATTCCACACCACTTTGCCCGGATATGACTGCATGAAACCGGAAATATCCGGTTTTCTTTTGGCTAACTCTATCCCAGATATTGCCACAGCCCCTGTGTTTGTGTTTTCTGGATATTATCAAAGGACTTTATTCTTTTGAAACTTTTTTTTATCAGGGAACCTTAAATTTTGTACTGGGAAACACTCAGTGGTTCCACATGGAGACACCAGCTCAACACATTCGTATTTTCTACGGAGAATGCTAGAGGAACTGCAGCAAACAAACATGATATTTCTGTTTGTTTACATGACATTTTATGCACCTGCCTAATGAAGTGACTTTCCTTTTCTCCAAAACCATTTTTACTGTAATTCTCTCAGTCCATTGCATACGAATTCCACACCACTTTGTCCGGATATGACTGGATGAAAGGGGAAATATCCGCTTTTGTTTTGGCTAACTCAATCACAGATATTGCCACAGCCCCAGTGTTTGTGTTTTCTGGATATTATCAAAGGACTTTATTGTTTTGAATGTTTTTTTCAGGGAACATTTAATTTTGTACTGGGAAACTCTAATTGGTTCCACATGGAGAAACCAGCTCTACACATTCGTATTTTCTAAGCGAGAAACTAGAGGAACTGCAGCAAACAAACATGATATTTCTGTTTCTATACATGACATTTTATGCACTTGTCCAACGCAAAGACTTTGCTTTTCTCCAAAACCATTTTTACTATGATTTGCTTGGTCTATTGCATACAAATTCCCCACCACTTTGTCCGGATATGACTGCATGAAACCGGAAATATCCGGTTGTGTTTTGGCTAACTCAATCCCAGATATTGCCACAGTCCCTGTGTTTGTGTTTTCTGGATATTATCAATGGTCATTATTGTTTGGGACTTTTTTTTTAATCAGGGAATATTTAATTTTTTACTGGGAAACACTCAGTGGTTCCACATGGAGACACCAGCTCTACACATTCGTATTTTCTAAGCGAGAAACTAGAGGAACTGCGGCAAACAAACATGATATTTCTGTTTGTATACATGACATTTTATGCACTTGCCTAAAGAAAGGACTTTGCTTTTCTCCAAAACCATTTTTACTATGATTTGCTTGGTCTATTGCATACAAATTCCACACCACTTTGTCCGGATATGACTGCATGAAACCGGAAATATCCGGTTTTATTTTGGCTAACTCAATCCCTGATTGCCACAGCCTCTGTGTTTGTGTTTTCTGGATATTACCAATGGTCATTATTGTTTTGAAAGTTTTTTTTTCATCAGGGAACATTTAATTTTGTTCTGGGAAACACTCAGTGGTTCCACATGGAGACACCAGCTCTACACATTCGTATTTTCTAGGAGAAAGCTAGAAGAACTGCAGCAAACAAACATGATATTTCTGTTTGTATAGATGGCATTTTATGCACTTGGCTAATGAAAAGACTTTCCTTTTCTCCAAAACCATTTTTACTATGATTTGCTTGGTATATTGCACACAAATTCCACACCACTTTTTCTGGATATGACTGCATGAAACCGGAAATATCCGGTTTTCTATTGGCTAACTCTATCCCAGATATTGCCACAGCCCCTCTGTTTGTGTTTTCTGGATATTATCAAAGGACTTTATTCTTTTGAACCTTTTTTTTTATCAGGGAACATTTAATTTTGTACTGGGAAACACTCAGTGGTTCCACATGGAGACACCAGCTCTAAACATTTGTATTTTCTTTGAAGAATGCTAGAGGAACTGCAGCAAACAAACATGATATTTCTGTTTGTATACATGATATTTTATGCACCTGCCTAATGAAATGACTTTGCTTTTCTCCAAAACCATTTTTACTATGATTTGCTTGGTCTATTGCATACAAATTCCACAGCACTTTTTCCGGGTATGACTGGATGAAACTGGAAATATCCGCTTGTCTTTTGGCTAACTCAATCCCAGATTGCCACAGCCTCTGTGTTTGTGTTTTCTGGATATTATCAAAGGACTTTATTCTTTTGCACTTTTTTTTATCAGGGAACATTTAATTTTGTACTGGGAAATACTCAGTGGTTCCACATGCAGACACCAGCTCTACACATTCGTATTTTCTAAGCGAGAAACTAGAGGAACGGCTGCAAACAAACATGATATTTCTGTTTCTATACATGACATTTTTTGCACTTGCCTAAAGAAAGGACTTTGCTTATCTCCAAAACCATTTTTACTATGATTTGCTTGGTCTATTGCAGACAAATTCCACACCACTTTGTCCGGATATGAATGCATGAAACCGGAAATATCCGGTTTTGTTTTGGCTAACTCAATCCCAGATATTGCCACAGCCCCTGTGTTTGTGTTTTCTGGATATTATCAATGGTCATTATTGTTTGGAACTTTTTTTTAATCAGGGAATATTTAATTTTTTACTGGGAAACACTCAGCGGTTCCACATGGAGACAGCAGCTCTACACATTCGTATTTTCTCAGCGAGAAACTAGAGGAACTGCGGCAAACAAACATGATATTTCTGTTTGTATACATGACATTTTATGCACCTGCCTAATGAAATGACTTTGCTTTTCTCCAAAACCATTTTTACTGTAATTCTCTCAGTCCATCGCATACGAATTCCACACCACTTTGTCCGGATATGACTGGTTGAAAGGGGAAATATCCGCTTTTTTTTGGCTAACTCAATCAGAGATATTGCAACAGCCTCTATGTTTGTGTTTTCTGGATATTATCAAAGGACTTTATTGTTTTGAATGTTTTTTATCATGGAACATTTAATTTTGTACAGGGAAACTCTAATTGGTTCCACATGGAGACACCAGCTCAACACATTCGTATTTTCTAGGAGAAAACTAGAGTAACTGCGGCAAGCAAACATGATATTTCTGTTTGTATAGATGGCATTTTATGCACTTGCCTAAAGAAAGGACTTTGCTTTTCTCCAAAACCATTTTTACTATGATTTGCTTGGTCTATTGCATACAAATTCCACACCACTTTGTCCGGATATGACTGCATGAAACCGGAAATATCCGGTTTTGTTTTGGCTAACTCAATCCCAGATATTGCCACAGGCTCTGTGTTTGTGTTTTCTGGATATTATCAATGGTCACTATTGTTTGGAACTTTTTTTTTTAATCAGGGAACATTTAATTGTGTTCTGGGAAACACTCAGTGGTTCCACATGGAGACACCAGCTCAACACATTCGTATTTTCTACGGAGAATGCTAGAGGAACTGCAGCAAACAAACATGATATTTCTGTTTGTTTACATGACATTTTATGCACCTGCCTAATGAAATGACTTTGCTTTTCTCCAAAACCATTTTTACTGTAATTCTCTCAGTCCATTGCATACGAATTCCACACCACTTTGTCCGGATATGACTGCATGAAACCAAAAATATCCGCTTTTGTTTTGGCTAACTCAATCCCAGATATTGCGACAGCCTCTGTGTTTGTTTTTTCTGGATATTATCAAAGTACTTTATTGTTTTGAATGTTTTTTATCACGGAACATTTAATTTTGTACTGGGAAACTCTAATTGGTTCCACATGGAGACACCAGCTCTACACATTCGTATTTTCTAGGAGAAAGCTAGAAGAACTGCGGTAATCAAACATGATATTTCTGTTTGTATAGATGGCATTTTATGCACATGCCTAACGAAAAGACTTTGCTTTTCTCCAAAACCATTTTTACTATGATTTGCTTGGTCTATTGCATACAAATTCCACACCACTTTGCCCGGATATGACTGCATGAAACCGGAAATATCCGGTTTTCTTTTGGCTAACTCACTCCCAGATTGCCACAGCCCCTGTGTTTGTGTTTTCTGGATATTATCAAAGGACTTTATTCTTTTGAAACTTTTTTTTATCAGGGAACATTAAATTTTGTACTGGGAAACACTCAGTGGTTCCACATGGAGAAACCAGCTCTAAATATTTGTATTTTCTATGGAGAATGCTAGAGGAACTGCAGCAAACAAACATGATATTTCTGTTTGTATACATGACATTTTATGCACCTGGCTAATGAAATGACTTTGCTTTTCTCCAAAACCATTTTTACTGTAATTCTCTCAGTCCATTGCATACGAATTCCACACCACTGTGTCCGGATATGACTGGATGAAAGGGGAAATATCCGCTTTTGTTTTGGCTAACTCAATCACAGATATTGCCACAGCCCCAGTGTTTGTGTTTTCTGGATATTATCAAAGGACTTTATTGTTTTGAATGTTTTTTATCAGGGAACATTTAATTTTGTACTGGGAAACTCTAATTGGTTCCACATGGAGAAACCAGCTCTACACATTCGTATTTTCTAAGTGAGAAACTAGAGGAACTGCAGCAAACAAACATGATATTTCTGTTTCTATACATGACATTTTATGCACTTGTCCAACGCAAAGACTTTGCTTTTCTCCAAAACCATTTTTACTATGATTTGCTTGGTCTATTGCATACAAATTCCCCACCACTTTGTCCGGATATGACTGCATGAACCCGGAAATATCCGGTTGTGTTTTGGCTAACTCAATCCCAGATATTGCCACAGTCCCTGTGTTTGAGTTTTCTGGATATTATCAATGGTCATTATTGTTTGGGACTTTTTTTTTAATCAGGGAATATTTAATTTTCTACTGGGAAACACTCAGTGGTTCCACATGGAGACACCAGCTCTACACATTCGTATTTTCTAAGCGAGAAACTAGAGGAACTGCGGCAAACAAACATGATATTTCTGTTTGTATACATGACATTTTATGCACTTGCCTAAAGAAAGGACTTTGCTTTTCTCCAAAACCATTTTTACTGTGATTTGCTTGGTCTATTGCATACAAATTCCACACCACTTTGTCCAGATATGACTGCATGAAACCGGAAATATCCGGTTTTATTTTGGCTAACTCAATCCCTGATTGCCACAGCCTCTGTGTTTGTGTTTTCTGGATATTACCAATGGTCATTATTGTTTTGAAAGTTTTTTTTTTTCATCAGGGAACATTTAATTTTGTTCTGGGAAACACTCAGTGGTTCCACATGGAGACACCAGCTCTACACATTCGTATTTTCTAGGAGAAAGCTAGAAGAACTGCGGCAAACAAACATGATATTTCTGTTTGTATAGATGGCATTTTATGCACTTGGCTAATGAAAAGACTTTCCTTTTCTCCAAAACCATTTTTACTCTGATTTGCTTGGTATATTGCATACAAAATCCACACCACTTTGTCCGGATATGACTGCATGAAACCGGAAATATCCGGTTTTCTATTGGCTAACTCTATCCCAGATATTGCCACAGCCCCTCTGTTTGTGTTTTCTGGATATTATCAAAGGACTTTATTCTTTTGAACCTTTTTTTTTTAAAAGGGAACATTTAATTTTGTACTGGGAAACACTCAGTGGTTCCACATGGAGAAACCAGCTCTAAACATTTGTATTTTCTATGAAGAATGCTAGAGGAACTGCAGCAAACAAACATGATATTTCTGTTTGTATACATGATATTTTATGCACCTGCCTAATGAAATGACTTTGATTTTCTCCAAAACCATTTTTACTATGATTTGCTTGGTCTATTGCATACAAATTCCACAGCACTTTTTCCGGGTATGACTGGATGAAACCGGAAATATCCGCTTGTCTTTTGGCTAACTCAATCCCAGATTGCCACAGCCTCTGTGTTTGTGTTTTCTGGATATTATCAAAGGACTTTATTCTTTTGCACTTTTTTTTTAATCAGGGAACATTTAATTTTGTACTGGGAAATACTCAGTGGTTCCACATGCAGACACCAGCTCTACACATTCGTATTTTCTAAGCGAGAAACTAGAGGAACTGCGGCAAGCAAACATGATATTTCTGTTTCTATACATGACATTTTATGCACTTGCCTAAAGAAAGGAGTTTGCTTTACTCCAAAACCATTTTTACTATGATTTGCTTGGTCTATTGCAGACAAATTCCACACCACTTTGTCCGGATATGAATGCATGAAACCGGAAATATCCGGTTTTGTTTTGGCTAACTCAATCCCAGATATTGCCACAGCCCCTGTGTTTGTGTTTTCTGGATATTATCAATGGTCATTATTGTTTGGAACTTTTTTTTAATCAGGGAATATTTAATTTTTTACTGGGAAACACTCAGCGGTTCCACATGGAGACAGCAGCTCTACACATTCGTATTTTCTCAGCGAGAAACTAGAGGAACTGCGGCAAACAAACATGATATTTCTGTTTGTATACATGACATTTTATGCACCTGCCTAATGAAATGACTTTGCTTTTCTCCAAAACCATTTTTACTGTAATTCTCTCAGTCCATCGCATACGAATTCCACACCACTTTGTCCGGATATGACTGGTTGAAAGGGGAAATATCCGGTTTTATTTTGGCTAACTCAATCCCAGATTGCCACAGCCTCTGTGTTTGTGTTTTCTGGATATTATCAAAGTACTTTATTGTTTTGAATGTTTTTTATCACGGAACATTTAATTTTGTACTGGGAAACTCTAATTGGTTCCACATGGAGACCCAGCTCTACACATTCGTATTTTCTAGGAGAAAGCTAGAAGAACTGCGGTAATCAAATATGATATTTCTGTTTGTATAGATGGCATTTTATGCACATGCCTAACGAAAAGACTTTGCTTTTCTCCAAAACCATTTTTACTATGATTTGCTTGGTCTATTGCATACAAATTCCACACCACTTTGCCCGGATATGACTGCATGAAACCGGAAATATCCGGTTTTCTTTTGGCTAACTCTATCCCAGATATTGCCACAGCCCCTGTGTTTGTGTTTTCTGGATATTATCAAAGGACTTTATTCTTTTGAAACTTTTTTTTATCAGGGAACCTTAAATTTTGTACTGGGAAACACTCAGTGGTTCCACATGGAGAAACCAGCTCTAAACATTTGTATTTTCTACGGAGAATGCTAGAGGAACTGCAGCAAACAAACATGATATTTCTGTTTGTTTACATGACATTTTATGCACCTGCCTAATGAAGTGACTTTCCTTTTCTCCAAAACCATTTTTACTGTAATTCTCTCAGTCCATTGCATACGAATTCCACACCACTTTGTCCGGATATGACTGGATGAAAGGGGAAATATCCGCTTTTGTTTTGGCTAACTCAATCACAGATATTGCCACAGCCCCAGTGTTTGTGTTTTCTGGATATTATCAAAGGACTTTATTGTTTTGAATGTTTTTTTCAGGGAACATTTAATTTTGTACTGGGAAACTCTAATTGGTTCCACATGGAGAAACCAGCTCTACACATTCGTATTTTCTAAGCGAGAAACTAGAGGAACTGCAGCAAACAAACATGATATTTCTGTTTCTATACATGACATTTTATGCACTTGTCCAACGCAAAGACTTTGCTTTTCTCCAAAACCATTTTTACTATGATTTGCTTGGTCTATTGCATACAAATTCCCCACCACTTTGTCCGGATATGACTGCATGAAACCGGAAATATCCGGTTGTGTTTTGGCTAACTCAATCCCAGATATTGCCACAGTCCCTGTGTTTGTGTTTTCTGGATATTATCAATGGTCATTATTGTTTGGGACTTTTTTTTTAATCAGGGAATATTTAATTTTTTACTGGGAAACACTCAGTGGTTCCACATGGAGACACCAGCTCTACACATTCGTATTTTCTAAGCGAGAAACTAGAGGAACTGCGGCAAACAAACATGATATTTCTGTTTGTATACATGACATTTTATGCACTTGCCTAAAGAAAGGACTTTGCTTTTCTCCAAAACCATTTTTACTATGATTTGCTTGGTCTATTGCATACAAATTCCACACCACTTTGTCCGGATATGACTGCATGAAACCGGAAATATCCGGTTTTATTTTGGCTAACTCAATCCCTGATTGCCACAGCCTCTGTGTTTGTGTTTTCTGGATATTACCAATGGTCATTATTGTTTTGAAAGTTTTTTTTTTCATCAGGGAACATTTAATTTTGTTCTGGGAAACACTCAGTGGTTCCACATGGAGACACCAGCTCTACACATTCGTATTTTCTAGGAGAAAGCTAGAAGAACTGCAGCAAACAAACATGATATTTCTGTTTGTATAGATGGCATTTTATGCACTTGGCTAATGAAAAGACTTTCCTTTTCTCCAAAACCATTTTTACTATGATTTGCTTGGTATATTGCACACAAATTCCACACCACTTTTTCTGGATATGACTGCATGAAACCGGAAATATCCGGTTTTCTATTGGCTAACTCTATCCCAGATATTGCCACAGCCCCTCTGTTTGTGTTTTCTGGATATTATCAAAGGACTTTATTCTTTTGAACCTTTTTTTTTATCAGGGAACATTTAATTTTGTACTGGGAAACACTCAGTGGTTCCACATGGAGAAACCAGCTCTAAACATTTGTATTTTCTTTGAAGAATGCTAGAGGAACTGCAGCAAACAAACATGATATTTCTGTTTGTATACATGATATTTTATGCACCTGCCTAATGAAATGACTTTGCTTTTCTCCAAAACCATTTTTACTATGATTTGCTTGGTCTATTGCATACAAATTCCACAGCACTTTTTCCGGGTATGACTGGATGAAACTGGAAATATCCGCTTGTCTTTTGGCTAACTCAATCCCAGATTGCCACAGCCTCTGTGTTTGTGTTTTCTGGATATTATCAAAGGACTTTATTCTTTTGCACTTTTTTTTATCAGGGAACATTTAATTTTGTACTGGGAAATACTCAGTGGTTCCACATGCAGACACCAGCTCTACACATTCGTATTTTCTAAGCGAGAAACTAGAGGAACGGCTGCAAACAAACATGATATTTCTGTTTCTATACATGACATTTTTTGCACTTGCCTAAAGAAAGGACTTTGCTTATCTCCAAAACCATTTTTACTATGATTTGCTTGGTCTATTGCAGACAAATTCCACACCACTTTGTCCGGATATGAATGCATGAAACCGGAAATATCCGGTTTTGTTTTGGATAACTCAATCCCAGATATTGCCACAGCCCCTGTGTTTGTGTTTTCTGGATATTATCAATGGTCATTATTGTTTGGAACTTTTTTTTAATCAGGGAATATTTAATTTTTTACTGGGAAACACTCAGCGGTTCCACATGGAGACAGCAGCTCTACACATTCGTATTTTCTCAGCGAGAAACTAGAGGAACTGCGGCAAACAAACATGATATTTCTGTTTGTATACATGACATTTTATGCACCTGCCTAATGAAATGACTTTGCTTTTCTCCAAAACCATTTTTACTGTAATTCTCTCAGTCCATCGCATACGAATTCCACACCACTTTGTCCGGATATGACTGGTTGAAAGGGGAAATATCCGGTTTTATTTTGGCTAACTCAATCCCAGATTGCCACAGCCTCTGTGTTTGTGTTTTCTGGATATTATCAAAGGACTTTATTGTTTTGAATGTTTTTTATCACGGAACATTTAATTTTGTACTGGGAAACACTCAGTGGTTCCACATGGAGAAACCAGCTCTAAACATTTGTATTTTCTGGGAAGAAATCTAGAGGAACTGCGGCAAACAAACATGATATTTCTGTTTGTATACATGACATTTTATGCACCTGCCTAATGAAATGACTTTGCTTTTCTCCAAAACCAATTTTACTGTAATTCTCTCAGTCCAATGCATACGAATTCCACACCACTTTGTCCGGATATGACTGGATGAAAGGGGAAATATCCACTTTTGTTTTGGCTAACTCAATCCCAGATATTGCGACAGCCTCTGTGTTTGTGTTTTCTGGATATTATCAAAGGACTTTATTGTTTTGAATGTTTTTATCAGGGAACTTTTAATTTTGTACTGGGAAACTCTAATTGGTTCCACATGGAGACACCAGCTCTACACATTCGTATTTTCTAGGAGAAAGCTAGAAGAACTGCGGCAAACAAACATGATATTTCTGTTTGTATAGATGGCATTTTATGCACTTGCCTAACGAAAAGACTTTGCTTTTCTCCAAAACCATTTTTACTATGATTTGCTTGGTCTATTGCATACAAATTCCACACCACTTTGTCCGGATATGACTGCATGAAACCGGAAATATCCGGTTTTCTTTTGGCTAACTCTATCCCAGATATTGCCACAGCCCCTGTGTTTGTGTATTCTGGATATTATCAAAGGACTTTATTCTTTTGAAACTTTTTTTTAATCAGGGAATATTTAATTTTGTACTGGGAAACACTCAGTGGTTCCACATGGAGACACCAGCTCTACACATTCGTATTTTCTAAGCGAGAAACTAGAGGAACTGCGGCAAACAAACATGATATTTCTGTTTGTATACATGACATTTTATGCACCTGCCTAATGAAATGACTTTGCTTTTCCAAAACCATTTTTACTGTAATTCTCTCAGTCCATTGCATAGCAATTCCAAACCACTTTGTCCGGATATGACTGGTTGAAAGGGGAAATATCCGCTTTTGTTTTGGCTAACTCAATCAGAGATATTGCGACAGCCTCTGTGTTTGTGTTTTCTGGATATTGTCAAAGGACTTTATTGTTTTGAATGTTTTTATCAGGGATCTTTTAATTTTGTACTGGGAAACTCTAATTGGTTCCACATGGAGACACCAGCTCTACACATTCGTATTTTCTAGGAGAAAGCTAGAAGAACTGCGGCAAACAAACATGATATTTCTGTTTGTATAGATGGCATTTTATGCACTTGCCTAACGAAAAGACTTTGCTTTTCTCCAAAACCATTTTTACTATGATTTGCTTGGTCTATTGCATACAAATTCCACACCACTTTGTCCGGATATGACTGCATGAAACCGGAAATATCCGGTTTTCTATTGGCTAACTCTATCCCAGATATTGCCACAGCCCCTGTGTTTGTGTTTTCTGGATATTATCAAAGGACTTTATTCTTTTGAAACTTTTTTTTCATCAGGGAACATTTAATTTTGTACTGGGAAACCCTCAGTGGTTCCACATGGAGAAACCAGCTCTAAACATTTGTATTTTCTACGGAGAATGCTAGAGGAACTGCAGCAAACAAACATGATATTTCTGTTTGTTTACATGACATTTTATGCAGTTGCATAAAGAAAGGACTTTGCTTTTCTCCAAAACCATTTTTACTATGATTTGCTTGGTCTATTGCATACAAATTCCACACCACTTTGTCCGGATATGACTGCATGAAACTGGAAATATCCGGTTTTGTTTTGGCTAACTCAATCCCAGATTGCCACAGCCTCTGTGTTTATGTTTTCTGGATATTACCAATGGTCATTATTGTTTTGAAAGTTTTTTTTTTTTACATCAGGGAACATTTAATTTTGTTCTGGGAAACACTCAGTGGTTCCACATGGAGACACCAGCTCTACACATTCGTATTTTCTACAGAGAATGCTAGAGGAACTGCGGCAAGCAAACATGATATTTCTGTTTGTATACATGACATTTTATGGACTTGCCTAAAGAAAGGACTTTGCTTTTCTCCAAAACCATTTTTGCTATGATTTTCTCCGTGCATTGCATAGCAATTCCACACCACTTTGTCTGGATATGACTGGATGAAAGGGGAAATATCCGGTTTTCTTTTGGCTAACTCTATCCCAGATATTGCCACAGCCCCTGTGTTTGTGTTTTCTGGATATTATCAAATGATTTATTCTTTTGAAACTTTTTTTTAACAGGGAACATTTAATTTTGTACTGGGAAACACTCAGTGGTTCCACATGTAGAAACCAGCTCTAAACATTTGTATTTTCTACGGAGAATGCTAGAGGAACTGCAGCAAACAAACATGATATTTCTGTTTGTTTACATGACATTTTATGCAGTTGCATAAAGAAAGGACTTTGCTTTTCTCCAAAACCATTTTTACTGTAATTCTCTCAGTCCATTGCATACGAATTCCACACCACTTTGTCCGGATATGACTGGATGAAATGGGAAATATCCGCTTTTGTTTTGGCTAACTAAATCACAGATATTGCGACAGCCCCAGTATTTGTGTTTTCTGGATATTATCAAAGGACTTTATTGTTTTGAATGTTTTTTATCAGGGAACATTTAATTTTGTACTGGGAAACTCTAATTGGTTCCACATGGAGACACCAGCTCTACACATTCGTATTTTCTAGGAGAAAGCTAGAAGAACTGCGGCAAACCAACATGATATTTCTGTTTGTATAGATGGCATTTTATGCACTTGCCTATCGAAAAGACTTTGCTTTTCTCCAAAACCATTTTTACTATGATTTGCTTGGTCTATTGCATACAAATTCCACACCACTTTGTCCAGATATGACTGCATGAAACCGGAAATATCCGGTTTTCTTTTGGCTAACTCTATCCCAGATATTGCCACAGCCCCTGTGTTTGTGTTTTCTGGATATTATCAAAGGAGTTTATTCTTTTGAAACTTTTTTTCAATCAGGGAACATTTAATTTTGTACTGGGAAACACTCAGTGGTTCCACATGGAGACACCAGCTCTACACATTCGTATTTTCTACAGAGAATGCAAGAGGAACTGCAGCAAACAAACATGATATTTCTGTTTGTATACATGACATTTTATGCACCTGCCTAATGAAATGACTTTGCTTTTCTCCAAAACCATTTTTACTGTAATTCTCTCAGTCCATTGTATACGAATTCCACACCACTTTGTCCAGATATGACTGCATGAAACTGGAAATATCCGCTTTTGTTTTGGCTAACTCAATCACAGATATTGCGACAGCCTCTGTGTTTGTGTTTTCTGGATATTATCAAAGGACTTTATTGTTTTGAATGTTTTTTATCAGGGAACATTTAATTTTGTACTGGGAAACTCTAATTGGTTCCACATGGAGACACCAGCTCTACACATTCGTATTTTCTAGGAGAAAGCTAGAAGAACTGCGGCAAACAAACATGATATTTCTGTTTGTATAGATGGCATTTTATGCACTTGCCTAACGAAAAGACTTTGCTTTTCTCCAAAACCATTTTTACTATGATTTGCTTGGTCTATTGCATACAAATTCCACACCACTTTGTCCGGATATGACTGCATGAAACCGGAAATATCTGGTTTTGTTTTGGCTAACTCAATCCCAGATATTGCCACAGCCTCTGTGTTTGTGTTTTCTGGATATTATCAATGGTCACTATTGTTTGGAACTTTTTTTTTAATCAGGGAACATTTAATTTTGTACTGGGAAACACTCAGTGTTTCCACATGGAGAAACCAGCTTTAAACATTTGTATTTTCTGGGGAGAAATCTAGAGGAACTGCGGCAAACAAACATGATATTTCTGTTTGTATACATGACATTTTATGCACCTGCCTAATGAAATGACTTTGCTTTTCTCCAAAACCAATTTTACTGCAATTCTCTCAGTCCAATGCATACGAATTCCACACCACTTTGTCTGGATATGACTGGATGAAAGGGGAAATATCCACTTTTGTTTTGGCTAACTCAATCCCAGATATTGCGACAGCCTCTGTGTTTGTGTTTTCTGGATATTATCAAAGGACTTTATTTTTTTGAATGTTTTTATCAGGGAACTTTTAATTTTGTACTGGGAAACTCTAATTGGTTCCACATGGAGACACCAGCTCTACACATTCGTATTTTCTAGGAGAAAGCTAGAAGAACTGCGGCAAACAAACATGATATTTCTGTTTGTATAGATGGCATTTTATGCACTTGCCTAACGAAAAGACTTTGCTTTTCTCCAAAACCATTTTTACTATGATTTGCTTGGTCTATTGCATACAAATTCCACACCACTTTGTCTGGATATGACTGCCTGAAACCGGAAATATCCGGTTTTCTATTGGCTAACTCTATCCCAGATATTGCCACAGCCCCTGTGTTTGTGTTTTCTGGATATTATCAAAGGACTTTATTCTTTTGAAACTTTTTTTTTAATCAGGGAATATTTAATTTTGTACTGGGAAACACTCAGTGGTTCCACATGGAGACACCAGCTCTACACATTCGTATTTTCTAAGCGAGAAACTAGAGGAACTGCGGCAAACAAACATGATATTTCTGTTTGTATACATGACATTTTATGCACCTGCCTAATGAAATGACTTTGCTTTTCCAAAACCATTTTTACTGTAATTCTCTCAGTCCATTGCATAGCAATTCCAAACCACTTTGTCCGGATATGACTGGTTGAAAGGGGAAATATCCGCTTTTGTTTTGGCTAACTCAATCAGAGATATTGCGACAGCCTCTGTGTTTGTGTTTTCTGGATATTGTCAAAGGACTTTATTGTTTTGAATGTTTTTATCAGGGATCTTTTAATTTTGTACTGGGAAACTCTAATTGGTTCCACATGGAGACACCAGCTCTACACATTCGTATTTTCTAGGAGAAAGCTAGAAGAACTGCGGCAAACAAACATGATATTTCTGTTTGTATAGATGGCATTTTATGCACTTGCCTAACGAAAAGACTTTGCTTTTCTCCAAAACCATTTTTACTATGATTTGCTTGGTCTATTGCATACAAATTCCACACCACTTTGTCCGGATATGACTGCATGAAACCGGAAATATCCGGTTTTCTATTGGCTAACTCTATCCCAGATATTGCCACAGCCCCTGTGTTTGTGTTTTCTGGATATTATCAAAGGACTTTATTCTTTTGAAACTTTTTTTTCATCAGGGAACATTTAATTTTGTACTGGGAAACCCTCAGTGGTTCCACATGGAGAAACCAGCTCTAAACATTTGTATTTTCTACGGAGAATGCTAGAGGAACTGCAGCAAACAAACATGATATTTCTGTTTGTTTACATGACATTTTATGCAGTTGCATAAAGAAAGGACTTTGCTTTTCTCCAAAACCATTTTTACTATGATTTGCTTGGTCTATTGCATACAAATTCCACACCACTTTGTCCGGATATGACTGCATGAAACTGGAAATATCCGGTTTTGTTTTGGCTAACTCAATCCCAGATTGCCACAGCCTCTGTGTTTGTGTTTTCTGGATATTACCAATGGTCATTATTGTTTTGAAAGTTTTTTTTTTTTACATCAGGGAACATTTAATTTTGTTCTGGGAAACACTCAGTGGTTCCACATGGAGACACCAGCTCTACACATTCGTATTTTCTACAGAGAATGCTAGAGGAACTGCGGCAAGCAAACATGATATTTCTGTTTGTATACATGACATTTTATGGACTTGCCTAAAGAAAGGACTTTGCTTTTCTCCAAAACCATTTTTGCTATGATTTTCTCCGTGCATTGCATAGCAATTCCACACCACTTTGTCTGGATATGACTGGATGAAAGGGGAAATATCCGGTTTTCTTTTGGCTAACTCTATCCCAGATATTGCCACAGCCCCTGTGTTTGTGTTTTCTGGATATTATCAAATGATTTATTCTTTTGAAACTTTTTTTTTAACAGGGAACATTTAATTTTGTACTGGGAAACACTCAGTGGTTCCACATGTAGAAACCAGCTCTAAACATTCGTATTTTCTACGGAGAATGCTAGAGGAACTGCAGCAAACAAACATGATATTTCTGTTTGTTTACATGACATTTTATGCAGTTGCATAAAGAAAGGACTTTGCTTTTCTCCAAAACCATTTTTACTGTAATTCTCTCAGTCCATTGCATACGAATTCCACACCACTTTGTCCGGATATGACTGGATGAAATGGGAAATATCCGCTTTTGTTTTGGCTAACTAAATCACAGATATTGCGACAGCCCCAGTATTTGTGTTTTCTGGATATTATCAAAGGACTTTATTGTTTTGAATGTTTTTTATCAGGGAACATTTAATTTTGTACTGGGAAACTCTAATTGGTTCCACATGGAGACACCAGCTCTACACATTCGTATTTTCTAGGAGAAAGCTAGAAGAACTGCGGCAAACCAACATGATATTTCTGTTTGTATAGATGGCATTTTATGCACTTGCCTATCGAAAAGACTTTGCTTTTCTCCAAAACCATTTTTACTATGATTTGCTTGGTCTATTGCATACAAATTCCACACCACTTTGTCCGGATATGACTGCATGAAACCGGAAATATCCGGTTTTCTTTTGGCTAACTCTATCCCAGATATTGCCACAGCCCCTGTGTTTGTGTTTTCTGGATATTATCAAAGGAGTTTATTCTTTTGAAACTTTTTTTCAATCAGGGAACATTTAATTTTGTACTGGGAAACACTCAGTGGTTCCACATGGAGACACCAGCTCTACACATTCGTATTTTCTACAGAGAATGCAAGAGGAACTGCAGCAAACAAACATGATATTTCTGTTTGTATACATGACATTTTATGCACCTGCCTAATGAAATGACTTTGCTTTTCTCCAAAACCATTTTTACTGTAATTCTCTCAGTCCATTGCATACGAATTCCACACCACTTTGTCCAGATATGACTGCATGAAACTGGAAATATCCGCTTTTGTTTTGGCTAACTCAATCACAGATATTGCGACAGCCTCTGTGTTTGTGTTTTCTGGATATTATCAAAGGACTGTATTGTTTTGAATGTTTTTTATCAGGGAACATTTAATTTTGTACTGGGAAACTCTAATTGGTTCCACATGGAGACACCAGCTCTACACATTCGTATTTTCTAGGAGAAAGCTAGAAGAACTGCGGCAAACAAACATGATATTTCTGTTTGTATAGATGGCATTTTATGCACTTGCCTAACGAAAAGACTTTGCTTTTCTCCAAAACCATTTTTACTATGATTTGCTTGGTCTATTGCATACAAATTCCACACCACTTTGTCCGGATATGACTGCATGAAACCGGAAATATCTGGTTTTGTTTTGGCTAACTCAATCCCAGATATTGCCACAGCCTCTGTGTTTGTGTTTTCTGGATATTATCAATGGTCACTATTGTTTGGAACTTTTTTTTTAATCAGGGAACATTTAATTTTGTACTGGGAAACACTCAGTGGTTCCACATGGAGAAACCAGCTTTAAACATTTGTATTTTCTGGGGAGAAATCTAGAGGAACTGCGGCAAACAAACATGATATTTCTGTTTGTATACATGACATTTTATGCACCTGCCTAATGAAATGACTTTGCTTTTCTCCAAAACCAATTTTACTGCAATTCTCTCAGTCCAATGCATACGAATTCCACACCACTTTGTCTGGATATGACTGGATGAAAGGGGAAATATCCACTTTTGTTTTGGCTAACTCAATCCCAGATATTGCGACAGCCTCTGTGTTTGTGTTTTCTGGATATTATCAAAGGACTTTATTTTTTTGAATGTTTTTATCAGGGAACTTTTAATTTTGTACTGGGAAACTCTAATTGGTTCCACATGGAGACACCAGCTCTACACATTCGTATTTTCTAGGAGAAAGCTAGAAGAACTGCGGCAAACAAACATGATATTTCTGTTTGTATAGATGGCATTCTATGCACTTGCCTAACGAAAAGACTTTGCTTTTCTCCAAAACCATTTTTACTATGATTTGCTTGGTCTATTGCATACAAATTCCACACCACTTTGTCTGGATATGACTGCCTGAAACCGGAAATATCCGGTTTTCTATTGGCTAACTCTATCCCAGATATTGCCACAGCCCCTGTGTTTGTGTTTTCTGGATATTATCAAAGGACTTTATTCTTTTGAAACTTTTTTTTTTATCAGGGAACATTTAGTTTTGTACTGGGAAACCCTCAGTGGTTCCACATGGAGAAACCAGCTCTAAACATTTGTATTTTCTACGGAGAATGCTAGAGGAACTGCAGCAAACAAACATGATATTTCTGTTTGTTTACATGATATTTTATGCAGTTGCATAAAGAAAGGAGTTTGCTTTTCTCCAAAACCATTTTTACTATGATTTGCTTGGTCTATTGCATACAAATTCCACACCACTTTGTCCGGATATGACTGCATGAAACCGGAAATATCCGGTTTTCTTTTGGCTAACTCTATCCCAGATATTGCCACAGCCCCTCTGTTTGTGTTTTCTGGATATTATCAAAGGACTTTATTCTTTTGAACCTTTTTTTTTATCAGGGAACATTTAGTTTTGTACTGGGAAACACTCGGTGGTTCCACATGGAGAAACCAGCTCTAAACATTTGTATTTTCTATGAAGAATGCTAGAGGAACTGCAGCAAACAAACATGATATTTCTGTTTGTATACATGATATTTTATGCACCTGCCTAATGAAATGACTTTGCTTTTCTCCAAAACCATTTTTACTATGATTTGCTTGGTCTATTGCATACAAATTCCACACCACTTTGTCCGGATATGACTGCATGAAACCGGAAATATCCGCTTGTCTTTTGGCTAACTCAATCCCAGATTGCCACAGCCTCTGTGTTTGTGTTTTCTGGATATTATCAAAGGACTTTATTCTTTTGCACTTTTTTTTATCAGGGAACATTTAATTTTGTACTGGGAAATACTCAGTGGTTCCACATGCAGACACCAGCTCTACACATTCGTATTTTCTAAGCGAGAAACTAGAGGAACTGCGGCAAACAAACATGATATTTCTGTTCCTATACATGACATTTTATGCACTTGCCTAAAGAAAGGACTTTGATTTTCTCCAAAACCATTTTTACTATGATTTGCTTGGTCTATTGCATACAAATTCCACACCACTTTGTCCGTATATGAATGCATTAAACCGGAAATATCCAGTTTTGTTTTGGCTAACTCTATCCCAGATATTGCCACAGCCCCTGTGTTTGTGTTTTCTGGATATTATCAATGGTCATTATTTTTTGGAACTTTTTTTTAATCAGGGAATATTTAATTTTTTACTGGGAAACACTCAGTGGTTCCACATGGAGACGCCAGCTCTACACATTCGTATTTTCTAAGCGAGAAACTAGAGGAACTGCGGCAAACAAACATGATATTTCTGTTTGTATACATGACATTTTATGCACCTGCCTAATGAAATGACTTTGCTTTTCTCCAAAACCATTTTTACTGTAATTCTCTCATTCCATTGCATACGAATTCCACACCACTTTGTCCGGATATGACTGGTTGAAAGTGGAAATATCCGCTTTTGTTTTGGCTAACTCAATCAGAGATATTGCGACAGCCCCAGTGTTTGTGTTTTCTGGATATTATCAAAGGACTTTATTGTTTTGAATGTTTTTTATCAGGGAACATTTAATTTTGTACTGGGAAACTCTAATTGGTTCCACATGGAGACACCAGCTCTACACATTCGTATTTTCTAGGAGAAAGCTAGAAGAACTGCGGCAAACAAACATGATATTTCTGTTTGTATAGATGGCATTTTATGCACTTGCCTAAAGAAAGGACTTTGCTTTTCTCCACAACCATTTTTACTATGATTTGCTTGGTCTATTGCATACAAATTCCACACCACTTTGTCCGGATATGACTGCATGAAACCGGAAATATCCGGTTTTCTTTTGGCTAACTCTATCCCAGATATTGCCACAGCCCCTGTGTTTGTGTTTTCTGGATATTATCAATGGTCATTATTGTTTGGAACGTTTTATTTTTAATCAGGGAGCATTTAATTTTGTACAGGGAAACAATCATTGGTTCCACATGCAGAAACCAGTTCTTCCTATTCGTGTATTCTAGGGAGAAAACTAGAGGAACTGCGGCAAACAAACATGATATTTCTGTTTGTATACATGACATTTTATGCTCTTGCCTACTGAAAGGACTGCTTTTCTCCAAAACCATTTTTACTATGATTTGCTTGGTCTATTACATACAAATTCCACACCACTTTGTCCGGATATGACTGCATGAAACCGGAAATATCCGTTTTTCTTTTGGCTAACTCAATTCCAGATATTGCCACAGCCCCTGTGTTTGTGTTTTCTGGATATTATCAATGGTCATTATTGTTTGGAACGTTTTTTTTTAATCAAGGAGCATTTAATTTTGCACTGGGAAACAATCACTGGTTCCACATGCAGAAACCAGTTCTTCCTATTCGTGTATTCTAGGGAGAAAACTAGAGGAACTGCGGGAAACAAACATGATATTTCTGTTTGTATACATGACATTTTATGCACTTGCCTAAAGAAAGGACTTTGCTTTTCTCCAAAACCATATTTACTGTGATTTTCTCGGTTCATTGCATAGGAATTCCAGAACACTTTGTCCGGATATGACTGGTTCAAAGGGGAAATATCCGCTTTTGTTTTGGCTAACTCAATCCCAGATATTGCCACAGCCCCTGTGTTTGTGTTTTCTGGATATTATCAATGGTCATTATTGTTTGGAACTTTTTTTTTAATCAGGGAACATTTAATTTTGTACTGGGAATCATTCAGTGGTTCCACATGGAGACACCAGCTCTACACATTCGTATTTTCTAAGCGAGAAACTAGAGGAACTGCGGCAAACAAACATGATATTTCTGTTTGTATACATGACATTTTATGCACCTGCCTAATGAAATGACTTTGCTTTTCTCCAAAACCATTTTTACTGTAATTCTCTCAGTCCATTGCATACGAATTCCACACCACTTTGTCCGGATATGACTGCATGAAACTGGAAATATCCGCTTTTGTTTTGGCTAACTCAATCAGAGATATTGCGACAGCCTCTGTGTTTGTGTTTTCTGTATATTATCAAAGGACTTTATTGATTTGAATGTTTTTTATCAGGGAACATTTAATTTTGTACTGGGAAACTCTAATTGGTTCCACATGGAGACACCAGCTCTACACATTCGTATTTTCTAGGAGAAAGCTAGAAGATCTGCGGCAAACAAATATGATATTTCTGTTTGTATAGATGGCATTTTATGCACTTGCCTAACGAAAAGACTTTGCTTTTCTCCACAACCATTTTTACTATGATTTGCTTGGTCTATTGCATACAAATTCCACACCACTTTGTCCGGATATGACTGCATGAAACCGGAAATATCCGGTTTTCTTTTGGCTAACTCTATCCCAGATATTGCCACAGCCCCTGTGTTTGTGTTTTCTGGATATTATCAAAGGACTTTATTCTTTTGAAACTTTTTTTTATCAGGGAACATTTAATTTTGTACTGGGAAACACTCAGTGGTTCCACATGGAGAAACCAGCTGTAAACATTTGTATTTTCTACGGAGAATGCTAGAGGAACTGCAGCAAACAAACATGATATTTCTGTTTGTATACATGACATTTTATGCACCTGCCTAATGAAATGACTTTGCTTTTCTCCAAAACCATTTTTACTGTAATTCTCTCAGTCCATTGCATACGAATTCCACACCACTTTGTCCGGATATGACTGCATGAACCTGGAAATATCCGCTTTTGTTTTGGCTAACTCAATCACAGATATTGCGACAGCCCCAGTGTTTGTGTTTTCTGGATATTATCAAAGGACTTTATTGTTTTGAATGTTTTTTATCAGGGAATATTTAATTTTGTACTGGGAAACTCTAATTGGTTCCACATGGAGACACCAGCTCTACACATTCGTATTTTCTAGGAGAAAGCTAGAAGAACTGCGGCAAACAAACATGATATTTCTGTTTGTATAGATGGCATTTTATGCACTTGCCTAACGAAAAGACTTTGCTTTTCTCCACAACCATTTTTACTATGATTTGCTTGGTCTATTGCATACAAATTCCACACCACTTTGTCCGGATATGACTGCATGAAACCGGAAATATCCGGTTGTGTTTTGGCTAACTCTATCCCAGATATTGCCACAGCCCCTGTGTTTGTGTTTTCTGGATATTATCAAAAGACTTTATTCTTTTGAAACTTTTTTTTTATCAGGGAACATTTAATTTTGTACTGGGAAACACTCAGTGGTTCCACATGGAGGAACCAGCTCTAAATATTTGTATTTTCTACGGAGAATGCTAGAGGAACTGCAGCAAACAAACATGATATTTCTGTTTGTTTACATGACATTTTATGCACCTGCCTAATGAAATGACTTTCCTTTTCTCCAAAACCATTTTTACTGTAATTCTCTCAGTCCATTGCATACGAATTCCACACCACTTTGTCCGCATACGACTGCATGAAACTGGAAATATCCGCTTTTGTTTTGGCTAACTCAATCACAGATATCCACAGCCTCTGTGTTTGTGTTTTCTGGATATTACCATTGGTCATTATTGTTTTGAAAGTTTTTTTTATCAGGGAACATTTCATTTTGTACTGGGAAACACTCAGTGGTTCCACATGGAGAAACCAGCTCTAAACATTTGTATTTTCTATGAAGAATGCTAGAGGAACTGCAGCAAACAAACATGATATTTCTGTTTGTATACATGATATTTTATGCACCTGCCTAATGAAATGACTTTGCTTTTCTCCAAAACCATTTTTACTATGATTTGCTTGGTCTATTGCATACAAATTCCACACCACTTTGTCCGGATATGACTGCATGAAACCGGAAATATCCGCTTGTCTTTTAGTTAACTCAATCCCAGATTGCCACAGCCTCTGTGTTTGTGTTTTCTGGATATTATCAAAGGACTTTATTATTTTGAACCTTTTTTTTTATCAGGGAACATTTAATTTTGTACTGGGAAACACTCAGTGTTTCCACATGCAGACACCAGCTCTACACATTCGTATTTTCTAAGCGAGAAACTAGAGGAACTGCAGCAAACAAACATGATATTTCTGTTTCTATACATGACATTTTATGCACTTGTCCAACGAAAAGAATTTGCTTTTCTCAAAAACCATTTTTACTATGATTTGCTTGGTCTATTGCAGACAAATTCCACACCACTTTGTCCGGATATGAATGCATGAAACCGGAAATATCCGGTTTTGTTTTGGCTAACTCAATCCCAGATATTGCCACAGCCCCTGTGTTTGTGTTTTCTTGATATTAACAATGGTCATTATTGTTTTGAACGTTTTGTTTTTTTTAATCAGGGAGCATTTAATTTTGTACAGGGAAACAATCACTGGTTCCACACGCAGAAACCAGTTCTTCCTATTCGTGTGTTCTAGGGAGAAAACTAGAGGAACGGTGGCAAAAAAACATGATATTTCTGTTTGTATACATGACATTTTATGCACTTGCCTAAAGAAAGGACTTTGCTTTTCCCCAAAACCATTTTTACTATGATTATCTCCATGCATTGCATTGCTATTCCACACCACTTTTTCCGGATATGACTGGATGAAACCGGAAATATCCGGTTTTCTTTTGGCTAACTCAATCCCAGATATTGCCACAGCCCCAGTGTTTGTGTTTTCTGGATATTATCAAAGGACTTTATTGTTTTGAATGTTGTTTATCAGGGAACATTTAATTTTGTACTGGGAAACTCTAATTGGTTTCACATGGAGACACAAGCTCTACACATTCGTATTTTCTAGGAGAATGCTAGAAGAACTGCGGCAAACAAACATGATATTTCTGTTTGTATACATGACATTTTATGCACTTGTCCAACGAAAAGACTTTGCTTTTCTCCAAAACCATTTTTACTATGATTTGCTTGGTCTATTGCATACAAATTCCACACCACTTTGTCCGGATATGACTGCATGAAACCGGAAATATCCGGTTTTGTTTTGGCTAACTCAATCCCAGATTGCCAGAGCCTCTGTGTTTGTGCTTTGTGGATAATATCAATGGTCATTATTGTTTTGAAAATTTTTTTTATCAGGGAGGATTTAATTTTGTTCTGGGAAACACTCAGTGGTTCCACATGGAGACACCAGCTCTACACATTCGTATGTTCTAAGCGAGAAACTAGAGGAACTGCGGCAAACAAACATGATATTTCTGTTTGTATACATGACATTTTATGCACTTGCCTAAAGAAAGGAGTTTGCTTTCCTCCAAAACCATTTTAACTATGATTTGCTTGGTCTATTGCATACAAATTCCACACCACTTTGTCCGGATATGACTGCATGAAACCGGAAATATCAGGTTTTGTTTTGGCTAACTCAATCCCAGATTGCCACAGCCTCTGTGTTTGTGTTTTCTGGATATTACCAAAGGTCATTATTGTTTTGAAAGTTTTTTTTTTTCATCAGGGAACATTTAATTTTGTTCTGGGAAACACTCAGTGGTTCCACATGCAGAAACCAGTTCTTCCTATTCTTGTATTCTAGGGAGAAAACTAGAGGAACTGCGGCAAGCAAACATGATATTTCTGTTTTTATACATGACATTTTATGCACTTGCCTAAAGAAAGGACTGCTTTTCACCAAAACCATTTTTACTATGATTTGCTTGGTCTATTGCATAGAAATTCCACACCACTTTGTCCGGATATGACTGCATGAAACCAGAAATATCTGGTTTTGTTTTGGCTAACTCAATTACAGATATTGCCACAGCCCCTGTGTTTGTGTTTTCTGGATATTATCAATGGTCATTATTGTTTGGAAAGTTTTTTTTTTTCATCAGGGAACATTTAATTTTGTACTGGGAAACACTCAGTGGTTCCACATGGAGACACCAGCTCTACACATTCGTATTTTCTAAGCGAGAAACTAGAGGAACTGTGGCAAACAATCATGATATTTCTGTTTGTATACATGACATTTTATGCACTTGCCTAAAGAAAGGAGTTTGCTTTTCTCCAAAACCATTTTTACTATGATTTGCTTGGTCTATTGCATACAAATTCCACACCATTTTGTCCGGATATGACTGCATGAAACCGGAAATATCCGGTTTTGTTTTGGCTAACTCAATCCCAGATATTGCCACAGCCCCTGTGTTTGTGTTTTCTAGATATTATCAATGGTCATTATTGTTTGGAACGTTTTATTTTTAATCAGGGAGCATTTAATTTTGTACAGGGAAACAATCACTGGTTCCACATGCAGAAACCAGTTCTTCCTATTCGTGTATTCTACGGAGAAAACTAGAGGAACTGCGGGAAACAAACATGATATTTCTGTTTGTATACATGACATTTTATGCACTTGCCTAAAGAAAGGACTTTGCTTTTCTCCAAAACCATATTTACTGTGATTTTCTCGGTTCATTGCATAGGAATTCCAGAACACTTTGTCCGGATATGACTGGTTCAAAGGGGAAATATCCGCTTTTGTTTTGGCTAACTCAATCCCAGATATTGCCACAGCCCCTGTGTTTGTGTTTTCTGGATATTATCAATGGTCATTATTGTTTGGAACTTTTTTTTTAATCAGGGAACATTTAATTTTGTACTGGGAATCATTCAGTGGTTCCACATGGAGACACCAGCTCTACACATTCGTATTTTCTAAGCGAGAAACTAGAGGAACTGCGGCAAACAAACATGATATTTCTGTTTGTATACATGACATTTTATGCACCTGCCTAATGAAATGACTTTGCTTTTCTCCAAAACCATTTTTACTGTAATTCTCTCAGTCCATTGCATACGAATTCCACACCACTTTGTCCGGATATGACTGCATGAAACTGGAAATATCCGCTTTTGTTTTGGCTAACTCAATCAGAGATATTGCGACAGCCTCTGTGTTTGTGTTTTCTGTATATTATCAAAGGACTTTATTGATTTGAATGTTTTTTATCAGGGAACATTTAATTTTGTACTGGGAAACTCTAATTGGTTCCACATGGAGACACCAGCTCTACACATTCGTATTTTCTAGGAGAAAGCTAGAAGATCTGCGGCAAACAAATATGATATTTCTGTTTGTATAGATGGCATTTTATGCACTTGCCTAACGAAAAGACTTTGCTTTTCTCCACAACCATTTTTACTATGATTTGCTTGGTCTATTGCATACAAATTCCACACCACTTTGTCCGGATATGACTGCATGAAACCGGAAATATCCGGTTTTCTTTTGGCTAACTCTATCCCAGATATTGCCACAGCCCCTGTGTTTGTGTTTTCTGGATATTATCAAAGGACTTTATTCTTTTGAAACTTTTTTTTATCAGGGAACATTTAATTTTGTACTGGGAAACACTCAGTGGTTCCACATGGAGAAACCAGCTGTAAACATTTGTATTTTCTACGGAGAATGCTAGAGGAACTGCAGCAAACAAACATGATATTTCTGTTTGTATACATGACATTTTATGCACCTGCCTAATGAAATGACTTTGCTTTTCTCCAAAACCATTTTTACTGTAATTCTCTCAGTCCATTGCATACGAATTCCACACCACTTTGTCCGGATATGACTGCATGAACCTGGAAATATCCGCTTTTGTTTTGGCTAACTCAATCACAGATATTGCGACAGCCCCAGTGTTTGTGTTTTCTGGATATTATCAAAGGACTTTATTGTTTTGAATGTTTTTTATCAGGGAATATTTAATTTTGTACTGGGAAACTCTAATTGGTTCCACATGGAGACACCAGCTCTACACATTCGTATTTTCTAGGAGAAAGCTAGAAGAACTGCGGCAAACAAACATGATATTTCTGTTTGTATAGATGGCATTTTATGCACTTGCCTAACGAAAAGACTTTGCTTTTCTCCACAACCATTTTTACTATGATTTGCTTGGTCTATTGCATACAAATTCCACACCACTTTGTCCGGATATGACTGCATGAAACCGGAAATATCCGGTTGTGTTTTGGCTAACTCTATCCCAGATATTGCCACAGCCCCTGTGTTTGTGTTTTCTGGATATTATCAAAAGACTTTATTCTTTTGAAACTTTTTTTTTATCAGGGAACATTTAATTTTGTACTGGGAAACACTCAGTGGTTCCACATGGAGGAACCAGCTCTAAATATTTGTATTTTCTACGGAGAATGCTAGAGGAACTGCAGCAAACAAACATGATATTTCTGTTTGTTTACATGACATTTTATGCACCTGCCTAATGAAATGACTTTCCTTTTCTCCAAAACCATTTTTACTGTAATTCTCTCAGTCCATTGCATACGAATTCCACACCACTTTGTCCGCATACGACTGCATGAAACTGGAAATATCCGCTTTTGTTTTGGCTAACTCAATCACAGATATCCACAGCCTCTGTGTTTGTGTTTTCTGGATATTACCATTGGTCATTATTGTTTTGAAAGTTTTTTTTATCAGGGAACATTTCATTTTGTACTGGGAAACACTCAGTGGTTCCACATGGAGAAACCAGCTCTAAACATTTGTATTTTCTATGAAGAATGCTAGAGGAACTGCAGCAAACAAACATGATATTTCTGTTTGTATACATGATATTTTATGCACCTGCCTAATGAAATGACTTTGCTTTTCTCCAAAACCATTTTTACTATGATTTGCTTGGTCTATTGCATACAAATTCCACACCACTTTGTCCGGATATGACTGCATGAAACCGGAAATATCCGCTTGTCTTTTAGTTAACTCAATCCCAGATTGCCACAGCCTCTGTGTTTGTGTTTTCTGGATATTATCAAAGGACTTTATTATTTTGAACCTTTTTTTTATCAGGGAACATTTAATTTTGTACTGGGAAACACTCAGTGTTTCCACATGCAGACACCAGCTCTACACATTCGTATTTTCTAAGCGAGAAACTAGAGGAACTGCAGCAAACAAACATGATATTTCTGTTTCTATACATGACATTTTATGCACTTGTCCAACGAAAAGAATTTGCTTTTCTCAAAAACCATTTTTACTATGATTTGCTTGGTCTATTGCAGACAAATTCCACACCACTTTGTCCGGATATGAATGCATGAAACCGGAAATATCCGGTTTTGTTTTGGCTAACTCAATCCCAGATATTGCCACAGCCCCTGTGTTTGTGTTTTCTTGATATTAACAATGGTCATTATTGTTTTGAACGTTTTGTTTTTTTTTAATCAGGGAGCATTTAATTTTGTACAGGGAAACAATCACTGGTTCCACACGCAGAAACCAGTTCTTCCTATTCGTGTGTTCTAGGGAGAAAACTAGAGGAACGGTGGCAAAAAAACATGATATTTCTGTTTGTATACATGACATTTTATGCACTTGCCTAAAGAAAGGACTTTGCTTTTCCCCAAAACCATTTTTACTATGATTATCTCCATGCATTGCATTGCTATTCCACACCACTTTTTCCGGATATGACTGGATGAAACCGGAAATATCCGGTTTTCTTTTGGCTAACTCAATCCCAGATATTGCCACAGCCCCAGTGTTTGTGTTTTCTGGATATTATCAAAGGACTTTATTGTTTTGAATGTTGTTTATCAGGGAACATTTAATTTTGTACTGGGAAACTCTAATTGGTTTCACATGGAGACACAAGCTCTACACATTCGTATTTTCTAGGAGAATGCTAGAAGAACTGCGGCAAACAAACATGATATTTCTGTTTGTATACATGACATTTTATGCACTTGTCCAACGAAAAGACTTTGCTTTTCTCCAAAACCATTTTTACTATGATTTGCTTGGTCTATTGCATACAAATTCCACACCACTTTGTCCGGATATGACTGCATGAAACCGGAAATATCCGGTTTTGTTTTGGCTAACTCAATCCCAGATTGCCAGAGCCTCTGTGTTTGTGCTTTGTGGATAATATCAATGGTCATTATTGTTTTGAAAATTTTTTTTATCAGGGAGGATTTAATTTTGTTCTGGGAAACACTCAGTGGTTCCACATGGAGACACCAGCTCTACACATTCGTATGTTCTAAGCGAGAAACTAGAGGAACTGCGGCAAACAAACATGATATTTCTGTTTGTATACATGACATTTTATGCACTTGCCTAAAGAAAGGAGTTTGCTTTCCTCCAAAACCATTTTAACTATGATTTGCTTGGTCTATTGCATACAAATTCCACACCACTTTGTCCGGATATGACTGCATGAAACCGGAAATATCAGGTTTTGTTTTGGCTAACTCAATCCCAGATTGCCACAGCCTCTGTGTTTGTGTTTTCTGGATATTACCAAAGGTCATTATTGTTTTGAAAGTTTTTTTTTTTCATCAGGGAACATTTAATTTTGTTCTGGGAAACACTCAGTGGTTCCACATGCAGAAACCAGTTCTTCCTATTCTTGTATTCTAGGGAGAAAACTAGAGGAACTGCGGCAAGCAAACATGATATTTCTGTTTTTATACATGACATTTTATGCACTTGCCTAAAGAAAGGACTGCTTTTCACCAAAACCATTTTTACTATGATTTGCTTGGTCTATTGCATAGAAATTCCACACCACTTTGTCCGGATATGACTGCATGAAACCAGAAATATCTGGTTTTGTTTTGGCTAACTCAATTACAGATATTGCCACAGCCCCTGTGTTTGTGTTTTCTGGATATTATCAATGGTCATTATTGTTTGGAAAGTTTTTTTTTTTCATCAGGGAACATTTAATTTTGTACTGGGAAACACTCAGTGGTTCCACATGGAGACACCAGCTCTACACATTCGTATTTTCTAAGCGAGAAACTAGAGGAACTGTGGCAAACAATCATGATATTTCTGTTTGTATACATGACATTTTATGCACTTGCCTAAAGAAAGGAGTTTGCTTTTCTCCAAAACCATTTTTACTATGATTTGCTTGGTCTATTGCATACAAATTCCACACCATTTTGTCCGGATATGACTGCATGAAACCGGAAATATCCGGTTTTGTTTTGGCTAACTCAATCCCAGATATTGCCACAGCCCCTGTGTTTGTGTTTTCTAGATATTATCAATGGTCATTATTGTTTGGAACGTTTTATTTTTAATCAGGGAGCATTTAATTTTGTACAGGGAAACAATCACTGGTTCCACATGCAGAAACCAGTTCTTCCTATTCGTGTATTCTACGGAGAAAACTAGAGGAACTGCGGCAAGCAAAAATGATATTTCTGTTTGTATACATGACATTTTATGCACTTGCCTAAAGAAAGGACTGCTTTTCACCAAAACCATTTTTACTATGATTTGCTTGGTCTATTGCATACAAATTCCACACCACTTTGTCCAGATATGACTGCATGAAACCGGAAATATCCGGTATTGTTTTGGCTAACTCAATCCCAGATTGCCAGAGCCTCTGTGTTTGTGCTTTGTGGATAATATCAATGGTCATTATTGTTTTGAAAATTTTTTTTATCAGGGAGCATTTAATTTTGTTCTGGGAAACACTCAGTGGTTCCACATGGAGACACCAGCTCTACACATTCGTATGTTCTAAGCGAGAAACTAGAGGAACTGCGGCAAACAAACATGATATTTCTGTTTGTATACATGACATTTTATGCACTTGCCTAAAGAAAGGAGTTTGCTTTTCTCCAAAACCATTTTTACTATGATTTGCTTGGTCTATTTCATACAAATTCCACACCACTTTGTCCGGATATGACTGCATGAAACCAGAAATATCCGGTTTTGTTTTGGCTAACTCAATCCCAGATTGCTACAGCCCCTGTGTTTGTGTTTTCTGGATATTACCAATGGTCATTATTGTTTTGAAAGTTTTTTTTTCATCAGGGAACATTTAATTTTGTTCTGGGAAACACTCAGTGGTTCCACATGCAGAAACCAGTTCTTCCTATTCTTGTATTCTAGGGAGAAAACTAGAGGAACTGCGGCAAACAAACATGATATTTCTGTTTGTATACATGACATTTTATGCACTTGCCTAAAGAAAGGACTTTGCTTTTCTCCAAAACCATTTTTACTATGATTTGCTTGGTCTATTGCATACAAATTCCACACCACTTTGTTCGGATATGACTGCATGAAACCAGAAATATCTGGTTTTGTTTTGGCTAACTCAATTCCAGATATTGCCACAGCCCCTGTGTTTGTGTTTTCTGGATATTATCAATGGTCATTATTGTTTGGAAAGTTTTTTTTTTATCAGGGTACATTTAATTTTGTACTGGGAAACACTCAGTGGTTCCACGTGGAGACACCAGCTCTACACATTCGTATTTTCTAAGCGAGAAACTAGAGGAACTGTGGCAAACAAACATGATATTTCTGTTTGTATACATGACATTTTATGCACTTGCCTAAAGAAAGGAGTTTGCTTTTCTCCAAAACCATTTTTACTATGATTTGCTTGGTCTATTGCATACAAATTCCACACCATTTTGTCCGGATATGACTGCATGAAACCGGAAATATCCGGTTTTGTTTTGGCTAACTCAATCCCAGATATTGCCACAGCCCCTGTGTTTGTGTTTTCTGGATATTATCAATGGTCATTATTGTTTAGAACGTTTTATTTTTAATCAGGGAGCATTTAATTTTGCACTGGGAAACAATCACTGGTTCCACATGCAGAAACCAGTTCTTCCTATTCGTGGATTCTAGGGAGAAAACTAGAGGAACTGCGGCAAGCAAACATGATATTTCTGTTTGTATACATGACATTTTATGCACTTGCCTAAAGAAAGGACTGCTTTTCACCAAAACCATTTTTACTGTAATTCTCTCAGTCCATTGCATACGAATTCCACACCACTTTGTCCGGATATGACTGGTTGAAAGGGGAAATATCCACTTTTGTTTTGCCTAACTCAATCAGAGATATTGAGACAGCCTCTGTGTTTGTGTTTTCTGGATATTATCAAAGGACTTTATTGTTTTGAAAGTTTTTTATCAGGGAACATTTAATTTTGTACTGGGAAACTCTAATTGGTTCCACATGGAGACACCAGCTCTACACATTCGTATTTTCTAGGAGAAATCTAGAGGAACGGCGGCAAACAAACATGATATTTCTGTTTGTATCGATGGCATTTTATGCACTTGCCTAACGAAAAGACTTTGCTTTTCTCCAAAACCATTTTTACTATGATTTGCTTGGTCTAGTGCATACAAATTCCACACCACATTGTCCGGATATGACTGGATGAAACCGGAAATATCCGGTTTTCTTTTGGCTAACTCTATCCCAGATATTGCCACAGCCCCTGTGTTTGTGTTTTCTGGATATTATCAAAGGACTTTATTCTTTTGAAACTTTTTTTTATCAGGGAACATTTAATTTTGTACTGGGAAACACTCAGTGGTTCCACATGGAGAAACCAGCTGTAAACATTTGTATTTTCTACGGAGAATGCTAGAGGAACTGCAGCAAACAAACATGATATTTCTGTTTGTATGCATGACATTTTATGCACCTTCCTAAAAAAGGACTTTGCTTTACTCCAAAACCATTTTTACTGTAATTCTCTCAGTCCATTGCATACGAATTCCACACGACTTTGTCCGGATATGACTGGATGAAAGGGGAAATATCCGCTTTTGTTTTGGCTAACTCAATCACAGATATTGCAACAGCCCCAGTGTTTGTGTTTTCTGGATGTTATCAAAGACTTTATTTTTTTGAATGTTTTTCATCAGGGAACATTTAATTTTGTACTGGGAAACTCTAATTGGTTCCACATGGAGACACCAGCTCTACACATTCGTATTTTCTAGGAGAAAACTAGAGGAACTGCAGCAAACAAACATAATATTTCTGTTTGTATACATGACATTTTATGAACTTGCCTAAAGAAAGGACTTTGCTTTTCTTCAAAAGAATTTTTACTATGATTTTCGCGGTGGATTGCATATGAATTCAACACCACTTTGTCCGGATATGACTGCATGAAACCGGAAATATCCGGTTTTGTTTTGGCTAACTCAATCCCAGATATTGCCACAGACCCTGTGTTTGGGTTTTCTGGATATTATCAATGGTCATTATTGTTTGGAACGTTTTTTTTTTTTTTAATCAGGGAGCATTTAATTTTGTACAGGGAAACAATCACTGGTTCCACACGCAGAAACCAGTTCTTCCTATTCTTGTGTTCTAGGGAGAAAACTAGAGGAACTTTGGCAAAAATACATGATATTTCTGTTTGTATACATGACATTTTATGCACTTGCCTAAAGAAAGGACTTTGCTTTTCCCCAAAACCATTTTTACTATGATTATCTGCATGCATTGCATTGCAATTCCACACCACTTTTTCCGGATATGACTGGATGAAACCGGAAATATCCGGTTTTCTTTTGGCTAACTCAATCCCAGATATTGCCACAGCCCTTGTGTTTGTGTTTTCTGGATATTATCAAAGGACTTTATTCTTTTGAAACATTTTTTTTCATCAGGGAACATTTAATTTTGTACTGGGAAACACTCAGTGGTTCCACATGGAGAAACCAGCTCTAAACATTTGTATTTTCTATGAAGAATGCTAGAGGAACTGCAGCAAACAAACATGATATTTCTGTTTGTATACATGACATTTTATGCACTTGCCTAAAGAAATGACTTTGCTTTTCTCCAAAACCATTTTTACTATGATTTGCATGGTCTATTGCATACAAATTCCACACCACTTTGTCCGGATATGACTGCATGAAACCGGAAATATCTGGTTATGTTTTGGCTAACTCAATTCCAGATATTGCCACAGCCCCTGTGTTTGTGTTTTCTGGATATTATCAATGGTCATTATTGTTTGGAACGTTTTTTTTTTTTTAATCAGGGAGCGTTTAATTTTGTACAGGGAAATGATCACTGGATCCACATGCAGAAACCAGTTCTTCCTATTCGTGTGTTCTAGGGAGAAAACTACAGGAACTGCGGCATACAAACATGATATTTCTGTTTGTATACATGACATTTTATGCACATGTCCAACGAAAAGACTTTGCTTTTCTCCAAAACCATTTTTACTATGATTTGCTTGGTCTATTGCATACAAATTCCACACCACTTTGTCCGGATATGACTGCATGAAACCGGAAATATCCGGTTTTGTTTTGGCTAAGTCAATAACAGATATTGCCACAGCCCCTGTGTTTGTGTTTTCTGGATATTATCAATGGTCATTATTGTTTGGAAAGTTTTTTTTTTAATCAGGGAGCATTTAATTTTGTACAGGGAAACGATCCCTGGATCCACATGCAGAAACCAGTTCTTCTTATTCGTGTATTCTAGGGAGAAAACTAGAGGAACTGCGGCATACAAACATGATATTTCTGTTTCTATACATGACATTTTATGCACTTGTCCAACGAAAAGACTTTGCTTTTCTCCAAAACCATTTTTACTATGATTTGCTTGGTCTATTGCATACAAATTCCACACCACTTTGTCCGGATATGACTGCTTGAAACCGGAAATATCCCGTTTTCTTTTGGCCAACTCAATCCCAGATATTGCCACAGCCCCTGTGTTTGTGTTTTCTTGATATTATCAATGGTCATTATTGTTTGGAACGTTTTTTTTAAAATCAGGGACCATTTAATTTTGTACTGGGAAACAATCAGTGGTTCCACATGGAGACACCAGCTCTACACATTCGTATTTTCTAGGAGAAAGCTAGAAGAACTGCGGCAAACAAACATGATATTTCTGTTTGTATACATGACATTTTATGCACTTGCCTAAAGAAAGGAGTTTGCTTTCCTCCAAAACCATTTTTACTATGATTTGCTTGGTGTATTGCATTCAAATTCCACACCACTTTGTCCGGATATGACTGCATGAAACCGGAAATATCCAGTTTTGTTTTGGCTAATTCAATCCCAGATATTGCCACAGCCCCTGTGTTTGTGTTTTCTGGATATTATCAATGGTCATTATTGTTTGGAACGTTTTATTTTTAATCAGGGAGCATTTAATTTTGTACAGGGAAACAATCACTGGTTCCACATGCAGAAACCAGTTCTTCCTATTCTTGTATTCTAGGGAGAAAACTAGAGGAACTGCGGCAAGCAAACATGATATTTCTGTTTGTATACATGACATTTTATGCACTTGCCTAAAGAAAGGACTGCTTTTCACCAAAACCATTTTTACTATGATTTGCTTGGTCTATTGCATAGAAATTCCCCACCACTTTGTCCGGATATGACTGGATGAAATGGGAAATATCCGCTTTTGTTTTGGCTAACTCAATCCCAGATATTGCGACAGTCTCTGTGTTTGTGTTTTCTGGATATTATCAAAGGACTTTATTGTTTTGAATGTTTTTTATCAGGGAACATTTAATTTTGTACTGGGAAACTCTAATTGGTTCCACATGGAGACACCAGCTCTACATATTCGTATTTTCTAGGAGAAAGCTAGAAGAACAGCGGCAAACAAACATGATATTTCTGTTTGTATACATGACATTTTATGCACTTGCCTAATGAAAATACTTTGCTTTTCTCCAAAACCATTTTTACTATGATTTGCTTGGTCTATTGCATACAAATTCCACACCACTTTGTCCGGATATGACTGTATGAAACCGGAAATATCCGGTTTTGTTTTGGCTAACTCAATCCCAGTTTGCCACAGCCTCTGTGTTTGTGTTTTCTGGATATTATCAATGGTCATTATTGTTTTGAACATTTATTTTTATCAGGGAGCATTTAATTTTGTACAGGGAAACAATCACTGGTTCCACATGCAGAAACCAGTTCTTCCTATTCGTGTATTCTTGGGAGAAATCTAGAGGAACTGCGGCAAGCAAACATGATATCTCTGTTTGTAAACATGACATTTTATGCACTTGCCTAAAGAAAGGACTTTGCTTTTCTCCAAAACCATTTTTACTGTGATTTATTCGGTTTATCGCATAGCAATTCCAGAACACTTTGTCCGGATATGACTGCATGAAACCGGAAATATCCGGTTTTGTTTTGGCTAACTCAATCCCAGATATTGCCACAGCCCCTGTGTTTGTGTTTTCTGGATATTATCAAAGGACTTCTTTGTTTTGAAACATTTTTAATCAGGGAACATTTAATTTTGTACTGGGAATCCCTCAGTTTTTCCACATGGAGAAACCAGCTCTAAACATTTGTAAATTATACGGAGAAAACTAGAGGAACTGCAGCAAACAAACATGATAATTCTGTTTGTATACATGACATTTTATGCACATGTCCAACGAAAAGACTTTGCTTTTCTCCAAAACCATTTTTACTATGATTTGCTTGGTCTATTGCATACAAATTCCACACCACTTTGTCCGGATATGACTGCATGAAACCGGAAATATCCGGTTTTGTTTTGGCTAACTCAATCCCAGATATTGCCACAGCCTCTGTGTTTGTGTTTTCTGGATATTACCAATGGTCATTATTGTTTTGAATGTTTTTTTTAATCAGGGAGCATTTAATTTTGTACAGGGAAACAATCACTGGTTCCACATGCAGAAACCAGTTCTTCCTATTCGTGTATTCTTGGGAGAAAACTAGAGGAACTGCGGCAAGCAAACATGATATCTCTGTTTGTATACATGACATTTTATGCACTTGCCTAAAGAAAGGACTTTGCTTTTCTCCAAAACCATTTTTACTATGATTTACTTGGTCTATTGCATACAAATTCCACACCACTTTGTCTGGATATAACTGGATGAAAGGGGAAATATCTGCTTCTGTTTTGGCTAACTCAATCACAGATATTGCGACAGCCTCTGTGTTTGTGTTTTCTGGATATTATCAAAGGACTTCATTGTTTTGAATGTTTTTTATCAGGGAACATTTAATTTTGTACTGGGAAACTCTAATTGGTTCCACATGGAGACACCAGCTCTACATATTCGTATTTTCTAGCGAGAAAACTAGAGGAACTGCGGCAAGCAAACATGATATTTCTGTTTGTATACATGACATTTTATGCACTTGCCTAAAGAAAGGACTTTGCTTTGCTCCAAAACCATTTTTACTATGATTTTCTCGATTCATTGCATAGCAATTCCAGAACACTTTGTCCAGATATGACTGCATGAAACCGGAAATATCCGGTTTTGTTTTGGCTAACTCAATCCCAGATTGCCACAGCCTCTGTGTTTGTGTTTTCTGGATATTATCAATGGTCATTATTGTTTTGAACATTTATTTTTATCAGGGAGCATTTAATTTTGTACAGGGAAACAATCACTGGTTCCACATGCAGAAACCAGTTCTTCCTATTCATGTATTCTTGGGAGAAAACTAGAGGAACTGCGGCAAGCAAACATGATATCTCTGTTTGTATACTTGACATTTTATGCACTTGCCTAAAGAAAGGACTTTGCTTTTCTCCAAAACCATTTTTACTATGATTTACTTGGTCTATTGCATACAAATTCCACACCACTTTGTCTGGATATAACTGGATGAAAGGGGAAATATCTGCTTCTGTTTTGGCTAACTCAATCACAGATATTGCGACAGCCTCTGTGTTTGTGTTTTCTGGATATTATCAAAGGACTTTATTGTTTTGAATGTTTTTTATCAGGGAACATTTAATTTTGTACTGGGAAACTCTAATTGGTTCCACATGGAGACACCAGCTCTACACATTCGTATTTTCTAGGAGAAAGCTAGAAGAACTGCGGCAAACAAACATGATATTTCTGTTTGTATACATGACATTTTATGCACTTGTCCAAAGAAAGGAGTTTGCTTTTCTCCAGAACCATTTTTACTATGATTTGCTTGGTCTATTGCATACAAATTCCACACCACTTTGTCCGGATATGACTGCATGAAACCGGAAATATCCGGTTTTGTTTTGGTTAACTCAATCCCAGATTGCCAGAGCCTCTGTGTTTGTGCTTTGTGGATAATATCAATGGTCATTATTGTTTTGAAAATTTTTTTTATCAGGGAGCATTTAATTTTGTTCTGGGAAACACTCAGTGGTTCCACATGGAGACACCAGCTCTACACATTCGTATGTTCTAAGCGAGAAACTAGAGGAACTGCGGCAAACAAACATGATATTTCTGTTTGTATACATGACATTTTATGCACTTGCCTAAAGAAAGGAGTTTGCTTTTCTCCAAAACCATTTTTACTATGATTTGCTTGGTCTATTTCATACAAATTCCACACCACTTTGTCCGGATATGACTGCATGAAACCAGAAATATCCGGTTTTGTTTTGGCTAACTCAATCCCAGATTGCTACAGCCCCTGTGTTTGTGTTTTCTGGATATTACCAATGGTCATTATTGTTTTGAAAGTTTTTTTTTCATCAGGGAACATTTAATTTTGTTCTGGGAAACACTCAGTGGTTCCACATGCAGAAACCAGTTCTTCCTATTCTTGTATTCTAGGGAGAAAACTAGAGGAACTGCGGCAAACAAACATGATATTTCTGTTTGTATACATGACATTTTATGCACTTGCCTAAAGAAAGGACTTTGCTTTTCTCCAAAACCATTTTTACTATGATTTGCTTGGTCTATTGCATACAAATTCCACACCACTTTGTTCCAATATGACTGCATGAAACCAGAAATATCTGGTTTTGTTTTGGCTAACTCAATTCCAGATATTGCCACAGCCCCTGTGTTTGTGTTTTCTGGATATTATCAATGGTCATTATTGTTTGGAAAGTTTTTTTTTATCAGGGTACATTTAATTTTGTACTGGGAAACACTCAGTGGTTCCACGTGGAGACACCAGCTCTACACATTCGTATTTTCTAAGCGAGAAACTAGAGGAACTGTGGCAAACAAACATGATATTTCTGTTTGTATACATGACATTTTATGCACTTGCCTAAAGAAAGGAGTTTACTTTTCTCCAAAACCATTTTTACTATGATTTGCTTGGTCTATTGCATACAAATTCCACACCATTTTGTCCGGATATGACTGCATGAAACCGGAAATATCCGGTTTTGTTTTGGCTAACTCAATCCCAGATATTGCCACAGCCCCTGTGTTTGTGTTTTCTGGATATTATCAATGGTCATTATTGTTTAGAACGTTTTATTTTTAATCAGGGAGCATTTAATTTTGCACTGGGAAACAATCACTGGTTCCACATGCAGAAACCAGTTCTTCCTATTCGTGGATTCTAGGGAGAAAACTAGAGGAACTGCGGCAAGCAAACATGATATTTCTGTTTGTATACATGACATTTTATGCACTTGCCTAAAGAAAGGACTGCTTTTCACCAAAACCATTTTTACTGTAATTCTCTCAGTCCATTGCATACGAATTCCACACCACTTTGTCCGGATATGACTGGTTGAAAGGGGAAATATCCACTTTTGTTTTGCCTAACTCAATCAGAGATATTGAGACAGCCTCTGTGTTTGTGTTTTCTGGATATTATCAAAGGACTTTATTGTTTTGAAAGTTTTTTATCAGGGAACATTTAATTTTGTACTGGGAAACTCTAATTGGTTCCACATGGAGACACCAGCTCTACACATTCGTATTTTCTAGGAGAAATCTAGAGGAACGGCGGCAAACAAACATGATATTTCTGTTTGTATCGATGGCATTTTATGCACTTGCCTAACGAAAAGACTTTGCTTTTCTCCAAAACCATTTTTACTATGATTTGCTTGGTCTAGTGCATACAAATTCCACACCACATTGTCCGGATATGACTGGATGAAAGCGGAAATATCCGGTTTTCTTTTGGCTAACTCTATCCCAGATATTGCCACAGCCCCTGTGTTTGTGTTTTCTGGATATTATCAAAGGACTTTATTCTTTTGAAACTTTTTTTTATCAGGGAACATTTAATTTTGTACTGGGAAACACTCAGTGGTTCCACATGGAGAAACCAGCTGTAAACATTTGTATTTTCTACGGAGAATGCTAGAGGAACTGCAGCAAACAAACATGATATTTCTGTTTGTATGCATGACATTTTATGCACCTTCCTAAAAAAGGACTTTGCTTTACTCCAAAACCATTTTTACTGTAATTCTCTCAGTCCATTGCATACGAATTCCACACGACTTTGTCCGGATATGACTGGATGAAAGGGGAAATATCCGCTTTTGTTTTGGCTAACTCAATCACAGATATTGCAACAGCCCCAGTGTTTGTGTTTTCTGGATGTTATCAAAGACTTTATTTTTTTGAATGTTTTTCATCAGGGAACATTTAATTTTGTACTGGGAAACTCTAATTGGTTCCACATGGAGACACCAGCTCTACACATTCGTATTTTCTAGGAGAAAACTAGAGGAACTGCAGCAAACAAACATAATATTTCTGTTTGTATACATGACATTTTATGAACTTGCCTAAAGAAAGGACTTTGCTTTTCTTCAAAAGAATTTTTACTATGATTTTCGCGGTGGATTGCATATGAATTCAACACCACTTTGTCCGGATATGACTGCATGAAACCGGAAATATCCGGTTTTGTTTTGGCTAACTCAATCCCAGATATTGCCACAGACCCTGTGTTTGGGTTTTCTGGATATTATCAATGGTCATTATTGTTTGGAACGTTTTTTTTTTTTTTTTAATCAGGGAGCATTTAATTTTGTACAGGGAAACAATCACTGGTTCCACACGCAGAAACCAGTTCTTCCTATTCTTGTGTTCTAGGGAGAAAACTAGAGGAACTTTGGCAAAAATACATGATATTTCTGTTTGTATACATGACATTTTATGCACTTGCCTAAAGAAAGGACTTTGCTTTTCCCCAAAACCATTTTTACTATGATTATCTGCATGCATTGCATTGCAATTCCACACCACTTTTTCCGGATATGACTGGATGAAACCGGAAATATCCGGTTTTCTTTTGGCTAACTCAATCCCAGATATTGCCACAGCCCTTGTGTTTGTGTTTTCTGGATATTATCAAAGGACTTTATTCTTTTGAAACATTTTTTTTCATCAGGGAACATTTAATTTTGTACTGGGAAACACTCAGTGGTTCCACATGGAGAAACCAGCTCTAAACATTTGTATTTTCTATGAAGAATGCTAGAGGAACTGCAGCAAACAAACATGATATTTCTGTTTGTATACATGACATTTTATGCACTTGCCTAAAGAAATGACTTTGCTTTTCTCCAAAACCATTTTTACTATGATTTGCATGGTCTATTGCATACAAATTCCACACCACTTTGTCCGGATATGACTGCATGAAACCGGAAATATCTGGTTATGTTTTGGCTAACTCAATTCCAGATATTGCCACAGCCCCTGTGTTTGTGTTTTCTGGATATTATCAATGGTCATTATTGTTTGGAACGTTTTTTTTTTTTTAATCAGGGAGCGTTTAATTTTGTACAGGGAAATGATCACTGGATCCACATGCAGAAACCAGTTCTTCCTATTCGTGTGTTCTAGGGAGAAAACTACAGGAACTGCGGCATACAAACATGATATTTCTGTTTGTATACATGACATTTTATGCACATGTCCAACGAAAAGACTTTGCTTTTCTCCAAAACCATTTTTACTATGATTTGCTTGGTCTATTGCATACAAATTCCACACCACTTTGTCCGGATATGACTGCATGAAACCGGAAATATCCGGTTTTGTTTTGGCTAAGTCAATCCCAGATATTGCCACAGCCCCTGTGTTTGTGTTTTCTGGATATTATCAATGGTCATTATTGTTTGGAAAGTTTTTTTTTTAATCAGGGAGCATTTAATTTTGTACAGGGAAACGATCCCTGGATCCACATGCAGAAACCAGTTCTTCTTATTCGTGTATTCTAGGGAGAAAACTAGAGGAACTGCGGCATACAAACATGATATTTCTGTTTCTATACATGACATTTTATGCACTTGTCCAACGAAAAGACTTTGCTTTTCTCCAAAACCATTTTTACTATGATTTGCTTGGTCTATTGCATACAAATTCCACACCACTTTGTCCGGATATGACTGCTTGAAACCGGAAATATCCCGTTTTCTTTTGGCCAACTCAATCCCAGATATTGCCACAGCCCCTGTGTTTGTGTTTTCTTGATATTATCAATGGTCATTATTGTTTGGAACGTTTTTTTTAAAATCAGGGACCATTTAATTTTGTACTGGGAAACAATCAGTGGTTCCACATGGAGACACCAGCTCTACACATTCGTATTTTCTAGGAGAAAGCTAGAAGAACTGCGGCAAACAAACATGATATTTCTGTTTGTATACATGACATTTTATGCACTTGCCTAAAGAAAGGAGTTTGCTTTCCTCCAAAACCATTTTTACTATGATTTGCTTGGTGTATTGCATTCAAATTCCACACCACTTTGTCCGGATATGACTGCATGAAACCGGAAATATCCAGTTTTGTTTTGGCTAATTCAATCCCAGATATTGCCACAGCCCCTGTGTTTGTGTTTTCTGGATATTATCAATGGTCATTATTGTTTGGAACGTTTTATTTTTAATCAGGGAGCATTTAATTTTGTACAGGGAAACAATCACTGGTTCCACATGCAGAAACCAGTTCTTCCTATTCTTGTATTCTAGGGAGAAAACTAGAGGAACTGCGGCAAGCAAACATGATATTTCTGTTTGTATACATGACATTTTATGCACTTGCCTAAAGAAAGGACTGCTTTTCACCAAAACCATTTTTACTATGATTTGCTTGGTCTATTGCATAGAAATTCCACACCACTTTGTCCGGATATGACTGGATGAAAGGGGAAATATCCGCTTTTGTTTTGGCTAACTCAATCCCAGATATTGCGACAGTCTCTGTGTTTGTGTTTTCTGGATATTATCAAAGGACTTTATTGTTTTGAATGTTTTTTATCAGGGAACATTTAATTTTGTACTGGGAAACTCTAATTGGTTCCACATGGAGACACCAGCTCTACATATTCGTATTTTCTAGGAGAAAGCTAGAAGAACAGCGGCAAACAAACATGATATTTCTGTTTGTATACATGACATTTTATGCACTTGCCTAATGAAAATACTTTGCTTTTCTCCAAAACCATTTTTACTATGATTTGCTTGGTCTATTGCATACAAATTCCACACCACTTTGTCCGGATATGACTGTATGAAACCGGAAATATCCGGTTTTCTTTTGGCTAACTCAATCCCAGTTTGCCACAGCCTCTGTGTTTGTGTTTTCTGGATATTATCAATGGTCATTATTGTTTGGAACGTTTTTTTTAATCAGGGAGCATTTAATTTTGTACAGGGAAACAATCACTGGTTCCACATGCAGAAACCAGTTCTTCCTATTCGTGTATTCTTGGGAGAAATCTAGAGGAACTGCGGCAAGCAAACATGATATCTCTGTTTGTAAACATGACATTTTATGCACTTGCCTAAAGAAAGGACTTTGCTTTTCTCCAAAACCATTTTTACTGTGATTTATTCGGTTTATCGCATAGCAATTCCAGAACACTTTGTCCGGATATGACTGCATGAAACCGGAAATATCCGGTTTTGTTTTGGCTAACTCAATCCCAGATATTGCCACAGCCCCTGTGTTTGTGTTTTCTGGATATTATCAAAGGACTTCTTTGTTTTGAAACATTTTTAATCAGGGAACATTTAATTTTGTACTGGGAATCCCTCAGTGTTTCCACATGGAGAAACCAGCTCTAAACATTTGTAAATTATACGGAGAAAACTAGAGGAACTGCAGCAAACAAACATGATAATTCTGTTTGTATACATGACATTTTATGCACCTGCCTAATGAAATGACTTTGCTTTTCTCCAAAACCATTTTTACTATGATTTGCTTGGTCTATTGCATACAAATTCCACACCACTTTGTCCGGATATGACTGCATGAAACCGGAAATATCCGGTTTTGTTTTGGCTAACTCAATCCCAGATATTGCCACAGCCTCTGTGTTTGTGTTTTCTGGATATTACCAATGGTCATTATTGTTTTGAATGTTTTTTTTAATCAGGGAGCATTTAATTTTGTACAGGGAAACAATCACTGGTTCCACATGCAGAAACCAGTTCTTCCTATTCGTGTATTCTTGGGAGAAAACTAGAGGAACTGCGGCAAGCAAACATGATATCTCTGTTTGTATACATGACATTTTATGCACTTGCCTAAAGAAAGGACTTTGCTTTTCTCCAAAACCATTTTTACTATGATTTACTTGGTCTATTGCATACAAATTCCACACCACTTTGTCTGGATATAACTGGATGAAAGGGGAAATATCTGCTTCTGTTTTGGCTAACTCAATCACAGATATTGCGACAGCCTCTGTGTTTGTGTTTTCTGGATATTATCAAAGGACTTTATTGTTTTGAATGTTTTTTATCAGGGAACATTTAATTTTGTACTGGGAAACTCTAATTGGTTCCACATGGAGACACCAGCTCTACACATTCGTATTTTCTAGCGAGAAAACTAGAGGAACTGCGGCAAGCAAACATGATATTTCTGTTTGTATACATGACATTTTATGCACTTGCCTAAAGAAAGGACTTTGCTTTGCTCCAAAACCATTTTTACTATGATTTTCTCGGTTCATTGCATAGCAATTCCAGAACACTTTGTCCGGATATGACTGCATGAAACCGGAAATATCCGGTTTTGTTTTGGCTAACTCAATCCCAGATTGCCACAGCCTCTGTGTTTGTGTTTTCTGGATATTATCAATGGTCATTATTGTTTTGAACATTTATTTTTATCAGGGAGCATTTAATTTTGTACAGGGAAACAATCACTGGTTCCA